>NW_007727845.1:102998-105463 GCF_000696425.1 Galeopterus variegatus | reverse complement strand
CTACTTCTGGCTTTCTGCCAATGAATGAATAGAACAATGACATTGAAATTATTATTTCCAATTCCTATTCTTGGTTACTCATCTATACAGAAAAACATCAGGTCTGAATTTCAGAAGCACCATTCTCCTTCTACCCACCCCATCTTAACATAATATAGGAAACTGATGATCGAAGATTGCTTCAAATGAAATCTTAAAATTTCGCACTTATTTTCACATTGAGGGTTTCTTTTTGTCAGAAATGCTCTTAGTAAAAAAATACTCCACGTAGGGCAGAGTTGTTACCTCTGAGTGATTTAGGAGATTAAAGAAAGGGAAACCTGAGTTATTATACCTATTTTTGTATTTTTATAATTATATAAACTTTTGTGATTGAAAATAAATTAGGAATTGGCTGTACCAAAAAGGAGATGAGCATTTATTGGGTTTGAGACCACACCCAGAAAACTGAACCAACTGGAAAATCTGATACTAACCCCTTTCATTTGAAAGCAAATATGGGGAGATGAAATATGAACTTAAAGTCAAACAATAGCTGGTATGGAAGAAGTGGTTGAGTACGATTGGCACAACCAAATGATAAAACTCCTATAAGAATAACCAAGTGGTTGGCTAAATTTAGTTATGTTTTCTCAATGTTTGTGTACACAGGCCCACTTTACGAGTTTATATTAAAATGCTTAAAGGGTTATTGGACAAGGAGAATGTATAATACTGTGTGTTTATTACCCATTTTTTCCAGACTTACAGCTTTAGGTCATTGTGTTACTGGAATTTTGGTAATTCCTCGGTCCTTTTCGCTGACGCAGTTGGGAATTACAGTGAAAATGAAAACAGAGCAAAGCAAAGTTTATAGAAGTACACGTTTCCAAGGGAGGAACAGGCCATGTCAATGGAGATGAAGGCGCTGAACGACATTGAGCTTAGGAATTTATTTGATTAAAGTTTTGGGCAATTCTAAGATGTGTCAATGGTGAATATGTTTATGTCACTTGAGTGGCACTTGCAGGCTATGTGACTGTATGTGACCGTTTTCCTCTGTGCACGCTCTTACCCATAATGCATGCACAAAAACCCACGGGGGGGGGAGGGCAAAAAACGCATGCTAATTTTATTAGAATGAGATTATGATGAGACAAAGGTCAGTGCAAGGGCAGACTGCTACAGGCCGCTCACGCGCTAGAAACTGAATTAATGTGTCTTGGCTCCAGTTCTTTGCTATCAGGATATGTTGCTTGTAAGTTTAACTGCAAAATGGGTGAAATGGAAAGTTCCAGGGTCGCCCTTGGGTGGAGTTAGGATGGCTGCAGAGCCATGGCCCAGCCCTTCTGTGGCTCATGTCTGACTTCCTACCTAACAATTGTACTTAAATATATAACATGGTCATTGCTCATTCATAATATAGTATGGATCTATAAGAATTTAATGTTGATAATTCTTCTTTGTAAATCGTATTATCTAGAGTCTGTGTAATTAAAACTATTAAAACAGATTATTCACTATGTAATTATTAAACGGAAGAAAAACTAAAGTGATACAAACTGCACTTTCCTTAGACTCTCAGAACGTGCTCCTTTGTTCTGTGTAATTAAAACTATTAAAACAGATTATTCACTATGTAATTATTAAATGGAAGAAAAACTAAAGTGATACAAACTGCACTTTCCTTAGACTCTCAGAACGTGCTCCTTTGTCTATAGTAGGACTAGCTTAAGTGTTAAAGTTGGCGGTCAAGGTCCAGGAATGTAGAAGATGTGGTTAGGAGTTGACTCCCTCCACACCTAGCTCCATGTTTATCTTTCAAATTAAAGGTGCCTCTCTGAATCTGCTCTACTGGTAATTAAGCATTTATTGAGCAGCTACAGTGTATAAGGCGATCTATTAAGCCGTTGGTAATACATGCACAAATAGTCATCACCACCTAGGAACTTATAAATACTGTATTTACCAGCCTGTTTTAGAACCGAATCTTCTACTCTTTCCTTCTTTGGAGATTCTTCTATTGATGTGTTCTTTAAAAGATTAGATAGGCACAATCACTGTGTTCCAGTAAAAAATCAATTAATTAATTGTTTTTTAAAAAGATCAACAACCACACTTCTTGATCTTTCACTTCAACATTTTTCTTATCCTCTACATCTTTTTCACTAATTCTCTCACTATGAACTGCATAATTCTCCTCCTTCAATACTATCTTAAAGGTATATTTTTATTCCTAGGTACCTCATCTTTGTGCTTTGTTCTTTTTTAAAGCACTTCAGAGTCAGTTGTTTGTGCATATGACACAATAGAGAAAAGTCTATACTTCCTAAGTGAACAGCTTGATAAATTTGAATGCTAATTATCAAGTAAAGACACCTGAGAAACAACCCATCAAAGAAAAAAACACTACTAGCATTGCCTACCCAAAGATAACCACTCTATTGATTTCCATCACCTTATGTTAGTTTTGTTTTCAAATTTAT
>NW_007727845.1:100832-102169 GCF_000696425.1 Galeopterus variegatus | reverse complement strand
TATTTCATTGTGCTTTTAATTTGCATTTTCCAGATTATTAATGATGTTGAGCACTTATCCCTATATTTTCTAGTCATTTGAATGACCACTTTTGTTATGTGTTCATTCAAGTTATTTGCCCATTGGGGTGGGGAGTGGGGATGGTCTTGTAGCATACTTATGATTTCAAGAATTCTTAATATCTTCTAAATTCAGGGCCTTTATTAAATATATATATTACAAATATGTTTTCCCATTCTGTGGCCTGTCTTTAATTCCTATAACAGTGTCTTTGGAAGAAGAGAAGTCCTTGATTTTAAAAGTCTAATAATTGATCTTTCCTTTATGACTCAAGTTTTATGTCCTGTTTGCTATCCATAAAGTAATGAAGCTATACTACTATTAACCCTCAGGAGACTTTCTATTTTTATGTTTCACGTTTAGGTCTATAATTCACATGGAATTGTGGTGTGTGTGTGTGTGTGTGTGTGTGTGTGTGTGTAGTGTGAAGTATGAGTCAAGATTTATATTTCTTCCATTTGATCTACAAAGCATCATTTATTGAAAAATTCATCTTTCCTTTGTGGCACTATAGAAGTGCCTTTGCCATATATCATTTGACAATATATATGTTGGTTTGTTTCTGTTAAATCTCCTACAATGATTGTGGATTTATCTACTTTCTTCCTTTAGTTTTATATGTTTATGCTTTATATGTTGATGATTTCGTTAGGTGTATTCATACTCATCATTGTTATATATTAATGTTGAATGATTATTTTATACTATTGCCTTTGTCTCTATTAATGCTTCTTGCCTTAAAAACTACTTTGTTATTTGAATAGTTACAAACGTTTTCTTCTGGCTAGTGTGTTCCTGCTACATATTGCTTTTACCACATCCCAGACAATGCAAAGACTTTAGAGTATTTTAGTTCTGTTTATGGCTCACCTGCTCTTGTGATATTATTGTCATGCATTTTAATTCTATGTATATTTCAATCTGATATAAGCCATTATTACTGTTTTATACTGTAAATATCAAATTCATATAGTTTACTCATATATTTGCTTCTTTTAATGCTCTTTATTTTATTTTCTCAATATCTGTGTCCCAGTCTTTGTTCATTTTCCTTCTATCCAAAAAACTCCCTTTTGTTTTTCTTTTACTGGGGGCCTACTGGTTATATATTATTTGAGTTTTTGCTTTTTTTTGAACCATCTTCATTTCACTCTAATTTTTGAGGCATATTTTCACTGGATTTAAATCCTAGGCACCTTTTTTTTCTTTCAAAATCAACACCTTAAAAATGTCATTCCATCTACTTTTGGCTTCCATCTTGGTCTGCTGAGAAGCTC
>NW_007727845.1:81499-100485 GCF_000696425.1 Galeopterus variegatus | reverse complement strand
AAACTCCCTTTTGTTTTTCTTTTACTGGGGGCCTACTGGTTATATATTATTTGAGTTTTTGCTTTTTTTTGAACCATCTTCATTTCACTCTAATTTTTGAGGCATATTTTCACTGGATTTAAATCCTAGGCACCTTTTTTTTCTTTCAAAATCAACACCTTAAAAATGTCATTCCATCTACTTTTGGCTTCCATCTTGGTCTGCTGAGAAGCTCATTGTCAATTTTATTGATCTTTTGACAGTAATGTACAATTTTTTCCAGCTGCTTTTAAGATTACTCCTGGGTTTTGGTTTTCATCAGTCTGATGTATATGCCTAAGTGTAGTGTCCTTTGTGTATTTCCTACCTCATGATTGTAGAGCTTCTTGAATATGTGACTTCATGAATTTATCAGTACTAGAAAGTTCTACCCCCATTCTCTTTCTTTTCTCTTTCTGGGACTCCAATTGTATCTCCTTAGAATTTTTCACCTGGCTTCACATATATTTTATGCTCTTTTGTATATTCATTTTTTCTCTCTAGCTTCATCCTATATAATTTTATCTGACTTGTCTTTCTGTTTACTAAGCCTCTCTTCTGCTCAATCTAATCTACCATTATACCCTCCATTGATTTCTTAGTTTTAGATATTATTTTTCAATTATCTATATTTTCTTTTTATGCTTTTTTTTTGTATAGAACTGAGGGCTCTGGTAAAATTTTCTATATTGGCATCTATCTTTTTAAAAAAATATTAATTATAGTTATTTTAAATCTATACCTGAAGAAACTAACACAGAAAATTGGTACCAGAAGTGGGGTGTTGCTTGTAACAAATACTTGAAGATGTAGAAATGGTTTTGGAACTGAGTGTTGAGGAAAGGCTGGAGGAATTTGGAGGAACAGGCTAGAAAAAGCCTAGATGCTGGAGAAAGTTTAGAAGACAAGAAACCAGAGAAAGTTTGGAATGTCTTAGAGACTGGTTACATGGTGGTGAGCAGAATGCTGATAGAAATATGGACAGTAAAGGCCATACTGAGGAAATGTCGGATGTAAATGAAAGGGAATTATTGGGAACTAGGGCAAAGACCAACCTTGTTATGAACTAGCAAGGATTTTGGCTGGATTCTCTTCATGCCCAAAAGTATTATGGAATGTGGAACTTAAATGTGCTGACCCAGGGTATTTGGTGGAAGAAATTTTTAAGCAGCAAAACATTCAGGAAGCTGCATGGCTACTTGTAACAGTCTATGCTGTTATGGTGGCAAAGGCATGACATAAAGCCAGAATTTAAAAGGGAAGCAGAGCAAAAAGATTTGGAAAATTTGCAGCCTGGTCATTTGGAAGAGAAGCAGGGAGCATTTTTAGGAGAAAAATTCAATGGTACTAAGAAAATTAGTGTAAAAGAAAGGGATTATCAAGAGAAGGGGGAAAAGGCCCTGAAGGCATTGCAGAAGCCTCTGGGGTCAACCCTTCCATTACAGGCCCAAAGGGGCCTACGGAGATGGAATGGTCTTGGAGAACAGGCCTTAGGCACTCACTATGGGCTTGATGCCCAGGGCCACCTTTGGTTGCTGCTCCAGCACCAGCACTATGGCTGCTTTGGCTGCTCAAGCTGTGGTTAAATTGGCCCCAGGTGTGGCTGGACCCACAGCTTTAGAAAATATAAGCCAAAAGCCTTGGCATCATCCATGTGGTGTTAGGTCTGCAGGCTTGCGGAATGCCATAGCTGGGAAGACTTGGGAGCTTCCACCCTGATTCCAACAAATGTATGGAAAAACTGGGGGCCCAGGAAGAGGTTTGCCACAGGGCAGATTCACCACATAGAGCCTTCAGCAGAGCAAAGCCAAGGAGAAAAATGGGGTTAGACTTGCAGCAGAAAAACTCCAATAGTGCCATGCCTAGTGGAGGCATGAGAGTGGGACTGCCATGGTGACCCCAGTATTGTAGATCTATAAGCCTGTAACACCAGTGTGCCAGAGCTAAAGCACCACCTGAGACCAGGAAAGCCATAGAACCAGAGCTGCCTGAGAACTTAGGGGTCCAATTCCCATACCAGTGTGCAGAGAACCTCGAACATGGAGTCAAGGTACATGATTTGCCAGCTTTAAGGTTTAATGCATGCCATGCTGGGTTTCAGACTTGTTTAGGACCCATTACCCCTTTCTTTTGGCCTATTTCACCCTTTCTGAAGAGGAATATGTACCCTATGTTTGTCCCAACACTGTATCTTGAAAGTAGATAACTAGTTTTGATTTCACAGATAAGACTTTAAACTTTGGACTTTTGAGTTAAAATAAGTTGAGACTTGGGGATGAAATAAATGTATTTGCATGTGAAAAGGACACGAGGTTTGTGGGGGCTGGGTCAGAATGTAGTGGATTGCATGTCCCCCCCAAACTCATTGAAACTTGAATTGTGTCCCCCAAGTTTTATGTATTAGAAACTTTGCCCCTGCTGTGACTGCTAAGAGGGTGAGAAATCCTGTTATGTCAATTGAAAGGTGGGGCCTTGAAGAGGTGATTAAATTGTAGGACTGTGCAGTAGTGAATGAATTAATAATGGTGGTCAGGGTGCGATTCTGAGATCTTTAAAAGGAGAGTACACGAGGAAGTATCTCTTTTTCTGCTCCACCATTTTCTGTAATGTGAGATCCCTGGGTCACTGTTGTCACCACCAAGACCCTCTCCAGATGTGTTCCCTGGACTTTGGACTTCCTGGTTTCTGAAACTGTAAGCAATGCATTTTCATTTTCTTTACAAATCACCCAGTTTCAGGTATTTTGTTATAAACAACAGAAACGGACTAATACACTTGATAATATCAAATATCTGAACTACAAGTCTATTTTTTCACTAAGTTTTGAGTCATTTCAGTCTTTCTCAATAAGTGGATTGTTTCTGTTTTTTTACAATAACCACAATGCCACAATAAACGTGTTTGTGCATGTCTTCTTGTGCTCATGTATGATAATTTAAAGTGAGCATAAGTACAGTAGAATTGCTAGGTAAATAGATCATGCACATTGTAGCTTTTCTAGAAACTCACAAATTATTTTTCGAAGGATTATACCAAATTACATTCCCATCAAGCATATAGTACTCTCTGCATTTCCATAATCTCAGCAAAATTTGCTATTGCCAGACTTTTAACATTTCATATCTGATATGTATATTTTTATTATGATTTCCCCCTAAATCCTGTTATATTCTTAATAATTGTTATGTTCTTAAAAATTATGTTTCAGTTTCAAAACTGCAGTTAAGTTCATGTTGTCTACCATGTAATTATATAAGTAACAATCATTTAAACTAATATATTTTTATGTTCACTTGTGGTTGTATAGATTTAACTAAGTTTGATTCGTTTTTATTATTGAGTTGTATTATTTCTCTGATTCCCCAAAATGAATCAATGGCTCAAAAGTGGTTCGTTGGAGGTTAAAGTAATACCAAAAATTATAAGAAAAATGCTATTCAAAGCTGCACTGAAAATACAAATAGAAAACAGATCCATAGTATGAATACAGAAAATGACTTCAGTATTTAAAGAAGCAAAGAAGAAAGAAGTACTAATAGGAATAATAACCTTCTGAATACTGGATTCTATCGAGTTGTCACTCCATTTTTCTCTTTCCTCCACTGCCTTGTCTGATGAGAATACAGCATTGGGAATTTTGAAAAGTAGTGCAAATGGATAGATGGTCAGCAATTTAACTTTTTTCCTCTAATATTCTCTATTCTGTACTCTTTATTCTGTATTCTTTATTCTGTACTTTTCCCTACCGGAACCTAAAGTAGTGATGTTTAGCATTTACTAATACTTTGAAGATATGATTATTACTAAAATTGTGAACCAAAGAGAAAGCAATGGTTTTAAATCTACTCTTTGTCTTTCTGAGTAATTATGCTCCATGAATTAATACAATCTAACCCCAAAATGTTTAAACTCTTTTCATGCAAGTTAAAAAAAATTACTTTATATATTTCTTTCATATACACCTTTCCAAGTTTATTTATGTAAAAGGAAATGGATTTATTGTGAAAATATTTTATCTGAATTTTTTCCAAGGACTCTAACTGGATATAAGATGAACAAAATATTTATGTAATCTTATTTTTAATTTAAGATTATTTTAGGTGATTTACCTTATATTGGGCAGTCTTAAAATACCTGTGAAAAGTACAGAGTAATTTTCCTCCTTCTTCCAAGCTGGTCGCTGCTGAGTAATGTCCGATGATCCTCACGAGCATTTAGTATTTTACATGCTAAAATCTGCTTATTTTCGTGCTCCCTGATTTCACTCAAAGTGTTTCTTAGTCTTCTTTTCAAGTGTGTTTGTGTTCGGGAAGAAGCCAGTGGTATTAGTGTATTAGGAAACCAGGTAGCTGTCAGAAGGACTGTGGCAGCATGTCTAATTTTGCTATATTAAACCTGTCACAAATGTTAAGTAAGAGATTACAGGAAGTATGCCCAGAGCACATGGTTTATAACTTAATAAACTTATAGTGCTGGAAACAAGCTAAAACCCCTCTCTTTTATCTTCTTTTCCATTTGGCTTCACCAATCTCTTAAACCACCGTTAGAAGAACGGGGGACACTGTAAAATTTTTTCATGACCACAAGAAAGCTCTCTCCCAAGCAATAGCCATACCAAGAGTTAGGCAGAAATACTTGTGAAGCTAACAAGGATTTTCTTTTCAAGCCACACAAATATCTGTTTCATATGCCATGAAAGTATGATGAGTCCTTATAATTGCTGATGTCTAAACATATTTTTATTTTCCTAGAAATCAGATTACTTCTTAGTGTAGCTAGAAGTATCTATTGTAGAAACCAAAGGATGTTGCAATGTAACTTTCCTTTTTTTTTTTTCTTTTAAAGACAGAAGCTCTTAAGCTTAAAACTAAGAAGTATTTACTTATTTTCCTTTTAATGAACATGGCTGGGTCCAAGTCTTGTGGTGCCAGACGTATATACAATTTAGAGGGTACCATTTACAAAAAAAAAGGAGTAAAAATTTAGTAGTTCAAAACCAGGTATAAGAGTGAACGTGTACTTAGGGTAAGAAAAATCACAACAAATTACCAAGCACAAAAAACTGAAAAATATCACAAAAGTCACAAAAACAACATAGTATTTTTGTTAAGTAACTACCTCATACATTGTTGGTCACATACTTTGGCACTTGATATTTGACCAGCTCGGTACTGTGGCTTCAAAATGGCTCAGATTCACCTTGTTCCCCACCATCTTTTCAGTGATTCTTTTCACTCTTGAAAGTCTAGCACATAATAGGCATCAAGAAACATTTGTGGAATAAAAGTGGCCTAAGAAATAAATTAGAAATTTTCAACAATCTCTTCTGTCCCCATCCCCCATACATTCATGGGATCATCAAGGCCACAAAGAATAACTAAACAACCAAAGCATTGCAAATTGGATTAATAAGTGACATTTTGTATGACATAGGGAAGAATTTTTCTGTACTGGGAAAACAAAACCTAATGAAGACGTATTATTTAAGCCATTTACAGTCATTTAGCCACTGAAGAAAAAAAAAATACTGCAAAATGTAAAATGATTACATGATCCATCCTCTTTTCAATAAATCTGTTTGCTCTCTAAAAGTATGAGTGGGAAATCCTAGAAGCAAATGCCAGATAAAGTAATTAGCTGCCACGATGTAGGCTTTATCCAGAAGGCAGGTAGGTATTGAAACAGAATGTTCAAGTGTGGAAAACTAAGTTAAAATGTGGTCAGGCCAGCTAGAATGCAAGTAGGGGAAGTTCACATGGGCTGCCTGAATAGTGGCAAGGAGAAGGTCAAAGGCAGAAATAGACAAAGGTCAGGTTTAGTTGAAACAAAAGAGGCAATGGAAGCAGGTGAGACATAGAAGGGGATGTGTAATTGTGTAATCCTAAAAGCAGAGAGGTCTGTGCTGGCAGATATGTACCTTTCAAGAAGTCAGCATCTTCTGGACTGGTTTTAAATGAACTGGGAGTCAGGGAAGTCCAGTCACAGAACTGTAAATGTTGCGCAGCCTTTATTCTAGGAATACTTTGGGGCAGTACTTGCTCTTTGGGGTAACTCAAGAGTCTTCCAGAATTTCAAAATAAGCTGAATGTTCCTGAATTATTGCTACCCATGACTGCTAAAGTCATTCCTCTATCTCTCCCTCTCCCCAAGCTAACCTAATGCACAGGTCCTTCTCAATGTCCTCCCTCCTTTGTAGTGTGACCAGCTGTTTCAGTTTGCCCAGTACTGCTAGGGTTCCTTGGATGGAGGACTGTCAGTTTTAAAATGAGGACAGTCTCAGTCAAACCAAGAAGAGTTGATAATTCTAAATAATCTTGCAACTCAGATCTAATTTCACAATGGAGTAGAGATAGGGGCCAATTCATGCTCTGAACACTAAACTTGCAGCCCAGTGCACCTTTCTTACAGTTTGTTCTTATCAATTACAAAGTTCCTTTCTTTGACAATGTTAATCTAAGAAATATGCTAGAATTTATTTTCACATTTACATTTGCAACATATGTACATAGTCCTACGTGGATCACAAAAATATAGTCCTTAATGAAAGAGGGATTTGGGATGTTAATATAGTGATGTTTGTTTTTACTTCACAATTGCATTCTATAAAGGTGTGTGTGTATTTAAATTACAGTGCTTTAACTGGGGCAGGATGAAACTTATCACTAGATACTCAGACACCATGGAACAAAAATTCTCATTCTGATAACTATTCAATTTTCTTGGAGTGGCACCGCCATGGAAATTGAGCCATTGAGCTACCGAGAAAAAGCTGTTCTCTGAGCTCTAAAGCAAAGTAGATCTTGTGAAACCCATAAATTAACATTTGGAATGAGATTAATGCGTTATAATCTCACTCCATTTTATAAATTCTATCCTTCATTTCACATAGAGACAAACTGAAATAATGAAGGCCCTCAAAAAGCCTATCTCACTTTAGAAATTCTAAGCCTGTGGTGGTATTATTTTATGTCAGCATTTACGGGTATATCTGTGTGATGGTGGGAGGTGTAGGGGGAGTTGTATGCATGTCAACTTGATACTCTTAAGGGGTAAGAAGCAAATTACATATTTTGAATTTACTTGGGTGTCTGCAAATGACAAGGATCAGCATTTTGGAGATCTTAGCATTTCAAATGTGAATACTTCATGTTGAGATTTCATTGAGTAGTCAGTCCTATTATGTTTCTTTATCATTCATGTTTAACATTGGAAAAAAAAATGCAGCTCTGCACTGTGAAAGCTGCAGAAGTATTTCTGAGGAAATATGAGTTGCACTTCATGTTGAGATTTCATTGAGTAGTCAGTCCTATTATGTTTCTTTATCATTCATGTTTAACATTGGAAAAAAAAAATGCAGCTCTGCACTGTGAAAGCTGCAGAAGTATTTCTGAGGAAATATGAGTTGTAAAGTAATCATGAAAAATTGATCGTGATAATCCACAGCCCAGTGAATGCTGTAGAGTAGCTATGGGGATTAAGGTACAACTCATCACTGTGTTGACTCACAGGTTCTGAGCATGGTAGATAGAGAGGAGCACTGGTTTGGACAATGGGACACCTAACCGCTAGTTTGTTGATAGTGATTGAGATCTTACTACATTTGAGACATTGTACTAAGTGCTTTTCTGTGAATTATTTCATTTAATTTTCACTACAACTCTATGAGAAGGTATTTCCCTATTTATAGGAGAGAACACTGGAGGTTAAAAAGCTTAAACAACTTGCCCAAATTTACACAGTGGCCAAGTCAGAACTCAATTTCAGGCCATGAAATCCACCCAGAATTATCTCTCTGTGCATGAATTTCTTAATACATAATGTGGAGTTACACATTAGCTAGCCTATCCAACTCATGCTATGTGAAGATAACATATGATAATACCACAAGTTTGATAGGAATAATTGTTATAATGCTGTATCTAATAGAAACCTAAAAAGGCATTACAAAGATTGGTTTGGAAGACAATATAGTTTTTACCAACATGAGTGAAAAAAATTAGTATATAAAAGTATATTTATACTGTGATTAAAAACATATTTAAATGAATGGAAACCAGAAATGTAAAATAGCAACTCTGTAACATCAGTCACTTTAGATAGGTAGAATTACAAATACTATTTCTGATTTTTCTATAATGTGATATTATTCTGATAACGAAAATTTAGTAAACTTGCAAAATTATTAAAAGTTTTGCATTGAGAGAACACTGGGGGAGAAAACCCAACTTTAGAAATATATTAGAAAAAAAAAGTGTGACTATTACCAGCACAGTTTTATTAGAAATTATACCTATAATAGAAACCTCAATTTCTGAAATGAAGTCTATTTCAGGTGTTAGGTGAGCTATAGAAGTATGTGTTTTAGTTCACAGATGATTTTAAATATTATCATTAGTCCCTTTCAGTTCTAGCAGTGAAAAACATTAAAGGATGTGAACCGTTCATGCATGAAGTGAAACCTATGCAAATATTAATGACTGACTGACCATGAAACATTTACCTTTTTAAAAAAATCATGCATCTGCCACCTGTTTTCTTATAACTTTGTTCAGAACCTTGGCCAATTAATGTGTGAGATTATTATTTGCTCACCAAAGAAATTTTATTCCATCATGTATGTTTAATATTTCATCTTTTCTCACAGACTCTTCTAACCTTGGGGCCATAGAAGACTCTTCATTAACATCTGCAATTTAGTTTGATTTCACAGGAGGAATCACCTGGCATTTGGTTAACTATGACTTAATAATATCATTTTCTAATAACAGGTTTGCCATAAAAATAAAACCCTGGTGAAATGTGTTGAATTTTAAGTAGATTTGTTAACAGTTAAATTGTAATGATCACGCATGAAAGTAGATAGGTTTGACAACATATATGAGGTGAGATTATAGATTAATAGACATTTTAAAGCGCCACTAGATCTTAACCTCCAAATGAATTTTATTCTTCAGAAATATAATCGACAATAACTAACATTTTGAGGTAGGAATTATTATCCTCATTTAAAGATGAGGAAACTTATGTTCATTAAGGTCAAGTAACCCAGGTATGTCCGGCTCCAATGTTAATTCTCTTAACTGTAGTTCAATGCCACCTCTAAAGCAGATACCTGGGGAAGCTGGTGAAATTATGCTGCCGTAGCTCAAAACATTGCTCCTATTTGAATTGCTTTTACAGAACCTTACGGGGAACACCCCAAATTAAATTCTATTACTTTATGGGCACACTGCTCTATTTTAGCAGATTTTCTCAAAATTTTGGCTATTTCCAAAAATCTACTTTACCCATGAAGAATAAAGAAGGAAATCCTGTCATTTGCAACAACATGAAAGAACCTGGAGGACATTAAGTTAAGTGATATAAGCCAGGCACAGAAAGACAAATATTGCATGATCTCACTGACATGTGGAATCTAAAAAAGTCAAATGCAGAGAGTGGAATGGCGGTTACCAGAGCTAAGGGAGAAGGGGGTGATTGGGGAGATGTCCAAAGGATAAAAAATTTCAGGGGTCTTTACATAAACTGGCAACATTTGGTTTGGGTGCCTCTGGTTTCTTTCTATAGGTTAGACACTCTCCCCATCCCTTAATCTACAAATTAAGCATCAAATGCTTATTTCTATTTGTCTACCTCTTTTTCTAGAGATCAGAAAAGGTCCAGCTTGTGTGATTTGAATCAGTGTTTACCTCTCCTTCAGATAAATGGGTATAATGTTGTGGTTTTCGTAATGGAATAAACTGCTTTGTTTTCAGTCGAGGTGTAAGTCAAAAGCAGAGGACTGTCTCAAATATCACATTTCCTAGGTAAATAACCACTGAATCTGCACCTGTGCCACCTGACTTCATTCTCCATCATGACCCTGGCTGTGATCCTCTCCTCTAGCATCAACTCTGGAAGGCAAGTGTACAAGAATCCTGTAGCATAAGTCAATGTGAACAGATGCTTCAGAGAAAGGACATCCCAACACTTCCATAAATGAAGTGTACCTTCCTCTTGTGGTCAGCATATTTATTATACTGGAAAAAAAGAGTATGAGAGAATCCTATGCCTGAGCCCCTTGGTGCATGAAGCTCCTAAATATGGATATGGATTGTGTCAATTTTCCACTACTATCCAGTTTTCACTTAATTCAGTTTCCTATTCAATTAATTCAAAGTATGTGTTGTCTGTCTGCTTTTTGTAAAGCACTCTATTCTGTGCTAGGAGCAAAGCACAAAATAGCACATAATGCGAGAATCAGTATTGTTAAGGAGATGGGACCCGGACCAAAGAACAAAGTGAAATATATATAAATTTAACATAATCAAGGGCTCATTGCTATGGAATTGTAGAGTCATAGAAGCTCAAGACTGAGCCTTAATTTTTAGTCTTTAAGCCCTATGCTGGCAGCAATGACCGAATTTCCCGTTCAACATTCTTACCAGGTAATTATAAACCCTCTGCTTCGGGACCTTCTATAACAGAGAACTCTCTACAGTGGTTTATTCTATTTCCAAAGAGCTCTAACTATTTTTTAAAGTTATTTCTTATACTGAGCCCAAATCTCTCTTTCTTGACCATAAATTCTGAAATTTGGAGTCATGCAGGAAATATCTAGCTAGTGCTTTTCTTTAAAAGAGTAGTTTGAGGAAAGTTCTTACATCCCATCCCATGAGTTTTAGCCTCTGCAGTCTAGATGTACTCAGTTTCTAAAACTCTTTCTTAATGGCATGGTCTTGAATACTCTCCTATACTGGTTGTTCACTAATGGACATGTTCCTATTTATATATGTACCTTTTAAAGTGCGGCATCCAAATTTGAACTCAAAACTCCAAGTAGACTAACTGATACAGTTATTATTACTTCCCAGCTTCTGTAGACCAACATTTCTATTAATCAAATGCATGTCAAGATCACAATCACTTTTTTCAATGGTCACATTAGAATATCGCAATTAGCCCCACTGTTATGGGTTGAATGTTTGTCCCTTTGAAAGTTCATGTTGTAACTTAATCCCCAGTGTGGTACTTGAAAGGTGGGGCTTTTAAGAGGTGATTGGACCATGAGGGCTATACCCTCACGAATGGATTAATCCACAGATTGATGGCTTCATGGATGAATGGGTTATCACAGGAGTGGCATTAGCAGTTTTATAAGGAGAGGAAGAAGCTCATTTACAAAACACTGTTGCTCAGCCTCTCTGCTTTACTACAGGACTCTGTAGAGTCCCTACCAAGAAGAAGCCCTTTACCAGATGTTCCCTTCTACCTTGGACTTCCCAGCCTCCAAAACTGTAAGAAATAAATCTATTTTCTTTATAAATTACCCAGTTTCAGGGATTTTGTTGTGAGTGACAGAAAACTGACTGATACACCCACAGTGAAGACCACTATATCAAAGTATCATGAAACACTTGGTTTTGGAACCAAGTCTTTGAACTTAAATGTTATCATGGTCCTTGTTGTAAGCTAAATTACTTACATATTAAAATTACTTAGCATTCTTATTCTATTTCTCGTATATTTACTATCCACCCCCACCCCTGATGTCAATCATTTGAAAATCTGATAAACGAGCCATCAAGGTGCATATTAATAAGTAATAAATAGGTAGAATTGAGGCCAGCCCTATAATTACTTGTTAGTATCCTCTTTCCAAGCTTGTAACAACCTGTCAATATTCATCCCATGGATCTTTCCACTATGAATTCATCTCTGTACTATTGTCCTCTTCATGTGTTTCTATCTTGTCTCCAAAGGCTTTTATGAGATAATTGGAAAAACACCTCCCTGAGATCCAGATGAATTCTCCTTTCTGAAAATTCCTGATACATCCCTGTGTGAAAATTAGTTTACACACTAAGTATTAAGAATACTTATGAAAGGAAATGAACACTATTAATTGAAGTTGTTTTGATTGAATTTATGAAGGACTTGGGACTTACATTGAACTTTAGAGGATTTCAAGGACTAGGAAATTTGTGAATGATTGACAGGAGAGTTAACATATATTATGGTTGTAGTCTATCCATAGTACCATGCATATAGAATTGTGGGTGAATTTATAGAGATTTGCCTTTAATATATTCAGTATACATACTGTCCTCAGACTTCTGAACAAGAAAGTAAAACTAATATACAGTCTGACCCAGCCTTCAAGGCCCAACTTAATTATCAACTTCTTAGTAAAAAATTTCCCAATTAAAGCAACTGTAATTGTCTATCCTTCCTTGAAATGCCTAATGCAACTTATTATTTGAAGCTCTCAATTTGGCATTTTATCAAATGTCATCTTTGTAATGTCACTAGCTCTTTCATTGTATATTTCATGTCCTCAAGATAGATTGTAAACTTCTAGAGAAAAGTCTATATACCATATTGTTTGGGTTCCCAGTAGCTAGCACAGCAATAGGCTAAACACCAGCTAAATAAGTGAGAATAGTCAACATGGCTGTTTTTGGACTATACCAAGGGGTTTGGTGTGTCTATTTAAATGTAGGAGGGTGTGTGTGTATATTGAAATTTATACTTTTCCAGTGTGGTTTCTAAAAAACATTTTAAATGCAGAAACAAAAGTTTGACTAATATAACAGTGTAACAATTTATAAACCATCAATTTTTGTTTAATTTTCTATAAAGCAGGGAAATTGTATCAGGTTACCTTTAAGGTCCTCTGTGAGTATGGGACTAAGACCCTATAAGCTGATTCATGGGTGAAATTGCTCCTTGAGGCAACTGAGACAGACTCTAATAACAAAATGTTCATTATGCATGAAAAATCAGTATTGCTTTCCTGTTGTGAATGGCGTAAGACCTGCTTCTCACCTTTGTTTTTCACATATCTCTTTTTGAAAATGGTGAAGGCTGAGACGTTTCAGGAAAGAAACAGCTTATGATTTTCCCGTATAATAATAAATATTGGAGTAAGAACTCATTTAAAACATAGCTGTTTATTTCCCTAGAATTACCAGTTACAGAAGACTGTAAATCCTCAATTCATGTATTCACATGAAAGGATGAAGATTTAATCTTTAATTTTGCTACTAAAAATTAGAAATAAGTACTATATTTGAATGGTACAAAATTGTAGGAGTTTTAGACTTCTCCCAAGTTTCTTCTAAATACAACTGTAAAATGAGGTTTTTTTTTATTGAAAAAGTGTGCTTATAATTGGGGCACATGACACAGTTGACTGCCAGAATAAGTTCTGCACCTGTCAAAGGCAGAATGCATCCAAACTGTCACCTAGAACTCCACGTTGTGTCTTCACTGAGGGTGCTTCTATTTGACTCACTAGAAGACTCTCCGGTAAGAAGGATGCTATATGGATGGGATTGCAATGCAATTCAAAGTTTTTGTTTTGTTTTGTTTGGGTGTTTTTTTTTTTTTTTTTTACCACTCATCTCTTCTCCACATTTGACATAAATGTCTTCATTTCCTGAGTGTGGTCAGCTGCATAAGGAGCAAGAAGTAAAAAACTCATCAGAATCATTTCAACTGCTGGGAAAACCAGAGCAAGGCTGGCTGTTAAAAGCTGTTAATTGCAGTTTACAAAAGAGAAATCCCTTATCTTTGAAAGTTTGAGTGACTCATTCTTCCTGGGAGGGATTAATGCTTAATTAGAAAAAGATGCTAAACAATCTGATGTGCTTCCTGAATGAAAACCTCACCTTAGTTTTAAAGATTCTTAACAAGGTAACATGCTAATTATTTAATGAATGATTTGTGCTGAGAACTAGAGATATGTGTTAAAATAGCAGTGCTTATCGCGTTTGGCACAGCTCCCAGAAATCAGTCCACTGACTGTTTTAGGATTTGGTGCCAAGCCTGTTTTTTGTTGTGCTTGGTGCTTGGTTTTTGTTTTCCCACCTTGAGTGTAAACATGTTTGTCAAGGTACATTATTGGGAGGAGAAGCCAAGATCACCAGGGAGAGGAAGCCTGGTGGTCAAAGAAGTGAGGGTGGGGGAGGAACAGAAGAGAAGAGATGAAGAATGTGTAGCCAGAGCTCCATTTTACTTTCAGAGTGTGACTGCATTCTACTGACAAATACCTAGAAATATGTGTGCTCCAACCTTGCTGTAGGATATAAGGAAGTTACAAAGAGTAGCATGCACACTTCAGAGAAAGGTATGATCATTGCAAGCCCAACTTCACACTTTGCTTGGCTGTCAGGGGGCTTTCTCCCTCCTTCACAACAATACCCCAATGTTTTGGTAGACTGACTCCAGTTCACTTAGTAAGTGGGGAAGCATGGGTGGAATGCCAGGTATGTCTAAGGAGCAAAGCAGTGCAGGCAGGCTGACGCCAGGAGAGAATAGGCAGGTACCTATTGAGTTACAGGATTTCTACAAATCTAATCCGCATGTAATGTGAGACTTATTACAGAGCCAGCCTCTGCTAAGGCTGTGAAGTCTAAGGATGTGAACAGTCTCAGAAGCAATGATCCCAGTTAACCCATTGAAACCCAGCTTTAGTTGACCAAATCTAATAGCCTCTGATCCTTGTAATGCTGTTAAAGGCAATAGTGATTAGAAGTTGCTCTCTAATTGTATAAAAAACCCTCAGAGTAAGATATTATTGGACAGAGATATTTAATGTGCCTACAATACAGCAGACACACAATACAGCCACAGCAACTAGAGCTATTTTAAGGTCCTCTCTATTTAATATGTCTGACACTGGATAGCCTATACATTACTAATGATGAGTATCTATAATTTATGGTACATTTTTGCACGTGATAAGTGTTATGAAAATTTAAAGTAGCAAAGTTATTTATTAGTATTTAAAAAGCATCTACTTAAGGGAAACATTTATTTTCTGGGACAGCTTCATTAATTATCATAATAAATTGGTGATAAATTTCTTAGGGGAAGGAAAACAGAATTGACAACACAAATTAAAAAAAAAAAAGCTCGGGTACTAGAGTCTCAAATAATTATGATGTGTGTCATACACTTTTCTTGATGATCAACTAACAAACCTCTTTGAAGAAAATAAATGTGTTGTTTTTAGACTTAATACCTGATTGCAGTAATTCCTTACATCAAGTTTTATAGATTAAAAATGATCAGTTTTCAAGCCATCCCATAAATATATAAAGATAAGAAAACTAGGACAATTGTTCTTATTTTACCGATGTAATTGTGATAAAACTCCAATGATAATCTGAAAGCCCACATTACAAAATATTTTAAAACTGATTCACTAATAAATAACAGTTAAACTCAGAAATGCTCTATAAGGCATGGCTCCAAATTACTTTTGTGTGTTTCTTACTTGTTACTAACTTCTCCACTGTTATGTATGTTTATTACCATATTAGACACCTTGATAAATCAGCAACATCTACTTCTAGAGTTTTATTTATTAGTACAAAGACACCAAAATCAAGGATTTAAAACTCTGTAGACTGATACAGGAGTTAATATTTATTAAGTGTCTTCTATAGTCCATAAATTCTAATAGGCACTTTAGTTATGCTAGCTTATTTATACATTTTTATGATTCCTAGTTTTCAGATGAAGAAACTGAGGCCCATACCAAGTAACTTGTGAGTAACAGAGGCAGAATTTAACTTAGGACTGGTTGACTCAAAGGTCATTTAGAGTAGAGTTAAATGTGGGAGATAATACAGCCCTGCCCCAAAATGAATGGAACGGCTAAAGATGAAAAGAACGTTAGACTTGTTACCTAGAGCTTTGGGTTGAAAAATGGCTCTACTACTTTCTAGTTTCTGAACTGACAAATTGCTGAGTTTCTATGTGCCTCTATGTCCCTGTCTTTAAATAGGGCCATAAAACTTACATCATAATGCTTTTGTGAGGATGAAGTGAGATAACACTACCGAACACAACTGTGCTATTTGCTATAGTAAAGTTAGCTTAGCTCTGTAACATAACATGCAAGTCTCTCTATGTGTCTTCAGCTGGGTACTGTTCCGATGTACACACAGTACATCACAAAAGCAACTCTCTGTTTTAAACATGGGTGGGGTAGGGAGGAAGAGAAAACAGGATATCCCTGGCTCCTGGAGGAACCACACAGCTCATGCAGAATTTACTGAAGGAGGATGTCTCTGCATAATATTGCAAGCTAGCTTTTAAGTTGATTTGTGACTTTAAAGCCATTTCAATCCTAAATTTGTTCACTCCCCTACTCTGCTTGTTTCTTTCAAGCTATTGCCAATTGTATCCCTGTTTAACCTTGTGGTAGATAAGAAGATGCTATTAAATCTTGGACTACTGAGTAGGCCCCTTGAAAACAGCAGTCAGTATCTGACAAAAGAATGTGGAGAGATTCTAAGCACCTTTTTAAAAACCAAAAACATTGATTAAAATGAATTAATTAAGGACATTTGCAAAAACAGCACATTTTTAATGGTGTTCCTAATACCTGTTATTAATATCTTTAATATTAGATAAAAGTAAGAATTCTCTTAATCTACTGAGTGATTTTACTGGGTGATAATATTCTACATTAATTGCTGCTTTGACTTCAGTTTCAATATGGTATGAAATGTTTTTCTTTTTCTTTAGGCCAGATGCATTTTTGAAATACCAAATATAGCTCTATAAATAGATACATTATCATATTTTATAGATGCTACATTTAAAATTCCAAAAGCAAATGTGGTTTGGAAGAGTTCATTTCTATAATAAGCAAAGCAGAATAAATGCTTGTAAATTAACTTTTAAAGAAATACCATAAAAATTTAAAAGAGAAGATTAAACATCCTAGCAATAAAAACAGAATTTAAATTTGAATTGTTTAAAATTAAATTTCTTGGTAAATGTTCTGTGTGCACTTGAAAAAAGTTGTATTCTATTATTATTGGGTGGTGTGTTTTATAAATATTAATTAGGTTAAGTTGGTTGATAGAGTGTTGTTCAAAACTACCATGTACCTGGTGACTTCCTGTCTGCTTGTTCTATCAACTATTGAGAGAGGGGTATTGAAATCTATTATTAATTTTCCAGTTGTATCAATTTTTGCTGCATGTATTTTAAAGCTCTCTTATTAAGTGCTTTATTGTTTAAGGTTGTAATGAATTGATCCACTTTTAATTATAAAATGACCACCTTCATTCAGTAATGTTCTTTGGTCTAAAATCTACTTTGTCATATTAATGTAGACACTCTCACTTCTTTTATCTTATTAGTGTGGGCATGGGTAAAATTTTTTTCATCCTTTTATTTTTAACCTAATTTGTAGTAGTGCATTTCTAGCAGGTAGCATATAGTTGGGTCTTTTTTTTTTTTATCCAATCTGACAATATCTGCTTTTCAGTTGTTTAGACCATTTGCAATTAATGTGGTTGTTAATATGATTAAGTTTACATATACCATGTTTGTATTAATTTTTACTACAATCTACCTCTCCTTTGTTCTCTTTTAGATTGAGTATTTCCATGATGCCTTTTTTCTTCTTTGTTGGTTTATTAATCATAAATCTTTGTTGCTTAATTTTATTAGGCTGCGTTTTACATATACCATGTTTGTATTAATTTTTACTACAATCTACCTCTCCTTTGTTCTCTTTTAGATTGAGTATTTCCATGATGACTTTTTTCTTCTTTGTTGGTTTATTAATCATAAATCTTTGTTGCTTAATTTTATTAGGCTGCATATTATACATATTTAACTTATCATAGTCTACCTTTAAGTGATATTATGATTACTTAATAGTGATAAGTGAAACTTACACTGATTATACATACAGTGATAAGTGATTACTATACTCACGTATAGTATACTTTTATTTCTCCTCTCTCAGCCTTTATGTTTTTGCTGTCACATTGTATTTTTACCTACATTATGAACTCCAAAATATTTTATTATTTTTGATTAAACAGTTAATTACATATTAAGGTGATTTAAACAATAATGAAATAATCACATATTATACTCATCTAGTTATCATTTCCAATATCCTTTGTTCCTTTGTTTAGATCCATAAATGATTTCATTCATTCATATTTTATCTAGTATCATTTTTCTGCTTAAAGGATTTCCTTGAACATGTTTTATAGTACAGGTTTGCTGGTGATTAATTCTTTCACTGTTATATGTCTTTGTTTTGCCTTAGTATTTAAAAGATATTTTTGCTTGGTATAGAATTCTATGTTGACAGATTATCTTTCAGTACTTTAAAGATATTGCTTGCTCCACTCTCTTCTCATTTGTATTGTTTCTAATGACAAATCTTCTTTCATCCTTATTTTGTTCCTTTGTATGAAATATGTCTTTGTTTTTCCTCTGGCTGCTTTTAAGATGTTCTCTCTATCCCTGTTTTTGATCAATTTGATTATGAGGTGCTGTGGTATAATGTTCTTCATGTTTCTTCTGCATTGAGTTCATTGAGCTTCTCAGATCTAAGAAATTATTGTTTTTATTAGATTTGGAGTAATTTTGACCATTCTTTCTTCAAATAATTTTTTCCTGCACTACCTATCTTCTTCAAGGATTTCAATCATGTATATATTAAGTCACTTGAAGTTGTCCTCCAGGACACAGAGGATTCATTTAAAAACTTTCTTCTCTTTTCCTCTGTGTTTCATTTTGGGTAGTTTCTATTGCTACATTTTCAAATTCAGTAAACATTTCTTCTGCAACATCTAATCTGCTGTTAATCCCATCCAGTGCACTTTTTTTTTTAATCTCACACATTGTAGTTTTCATCTCAAAAATTTGATTTAGGTTTCCTTACATCATCCATTTCTCTACTTAGCTTTTTGGACTTATAGAGTATAGTTAAAATAACTGTGTTAATATTCTTGTCTGCTAATTATAGCATCTTTGTCAGCTCTGGATCATTTTCAACTTACTGATTATCCTTCTCATTATGGGTTGTGTTTTCCTGTTTCTTTGCATTTCTGGATATCTTTGCCAGACATTGTGAAATTTTGTCTTTTTAGGTGAGGGGTACCTTGTGTACCAATAAATGTGTTTGAAATTTGTTCTTGGATGCTATGTTACTTGGAAAA
>NW_007727845.1:80442-81153 GCF_000696425.1 Galeopterus variegatus | reverse complement strand
TACCTTGTGTACCAATAAATGTGTTTGAAATTTGTTCTTGGATGCTATGTTACTTGGAAAAAGTTTGATCTTTTTTATCACAATTTATAATTTTTAGGTGGCTTTTAAGCAATACTCATTTCAGGCTTAATTATTCTTCACTTCCAAGCAAGATCTTACTGAGTACTTTATCCAATGCCCCTTGAGTATGAGTTTTTCCAGGCTGGATGGTAGAAACAGGAACTCTTCTTGGCACTGTATGAGCAGTGGGCACTGTTCCCTTGAATCATTTCTGTGGTTCTTTTCCGATTCTCAGGTAGGTTCTTGACATATCTTTGAGTTTCTCTCTTGCATAGTGTTCTCCTCTCCAGTACTCCTGTGAGCTCTTGCCACCTTGTTCTTTTCAGATCCTCTGTTCTGTCTCCTCGATTCAGGAAGATCCCAAGACTCCAACTGGGCTTTCTTTCCTGTGGGGTAGCCTGGAAGTTCTCTCAAGGTGGAAAGCTGGGACAATCATAAAATTCACCTCTCTTGCTCCTTGTCTGTTGGGAATTACTGTCTTTTGTTATGTAATCTCTAGCATCTTGAAAACCACTGATTTATTTTGTGTGTTTATCTTTTTGTTGTTGTTTCAGTCTGGAAGGTAAATCCAGTCCCTGCTTTTCCATCTTGGCCAGAAGTAGGTAAAATTTAATTTCTAAACTAGACAGAGAAAGGCATAGATTCTAGGAA
>NW_007727845.1:63713-80003 GCF_000696425.1 Galeopterus variegatus | reverse complement strand
ACAATATCACATACAATTAGTTATGTTGTTATTTTTATGTTTTAGTGTCAAGAATTTCTGTCTTCTTGAACCTATGTCCTAGAATTTGTCTGTGTAGGTTTTAGCCATAGATAAATTTGAAAAAAAATATTTTCCCACCCCCATTCTTTAATTTTCATGTGATATAACTGACAATTGGAGAGGTTATCATATTGTGTAAAACCCAGAGGTTACAATGGATCTGGGCAAAGAAAAATAACTGATTTGACAGCCAGTTGTTCCCTATTCTGGTTCTTGATCTGCCCTAAACTGAAAGCAGAAAATTGGATGTCAGCCTTGAGAAATAAGCCTACTGTGCCACTATCAGTTTAGCTATAGATAAAAAAGAAAAACAAGAAACCTGCCATATAAAGAGAAATTCCAAGAGACTCTTTGAGCCTAAGAGAGTTGGGAAATCACAGTGTCAATGTGGGCTTGTAAAATACAGATCAATTTGTAAGTGGCATTGCCTAAGATAATCAAGAGCCTCACAAGCGTAGGCCCATGCTAATTACATGGAAAATGTTAAGAGTAAATGGAAGTTAAACGTGAATAAAGAATTTATGAATAATGGTCATGCTCTGAAACTATTCATTTTATTATCTTTCTATTCCTTCTGTTCTTTCTTTTAGAATACTACCTATACAAATACTCAAAATGATACTGATTTGTATGATAGGTTAAATCTCTGACAAACACTAGTGTTACTCTGCCCAAGGTATTTATTTGAAGGAAGAAACTTGATTTCTGAGGTAGCATTTCTGAAAGTGTATTCCATGTTCATGCCCATGAAATAAAAAACATTGAGAGCCAAATAATTGGTTTTTCAAAGTTAAGCACCTTTCTTTACTGTGGGTTGTTCAGTTGAAAGTGTATTCCATGTTCATGCCCATGAAATAAAAAACGTTGAGAGCCAAATAATTGGTTTTTCAAAGTTAAGCACCTTTCTTTACTGTGGGTTGTTCAGTCTTTAAGTCATTAATGGAAACTGTGCATCCTTTTCCAAATTTGTCTGTAGAACCACTAGTCTCAAGACTAGTGTTCTATTAAAAATAAACTGGGAACTGTTAACCTGTGAAATGAATTCTATGGTTAAATTTTCAGGTACCACAGTACTTTGATGGGAAAGTGTTTCTGAGGCTAAGAACTATTTTTGAGACCCTGAAAGAGTTAACAACTTCAGTCCTTGCAAAGGTGAACTTATGAATTTGTCAAGTCAAATTAATATTTTGGAGACTCTCTAAAAAAAATTCTTAAAACACAATACTTGAATAAGATAAGTTAATAGAAATTTTCTACCCATGATGCTTTCTAAGCAGTAACTATTACCCCTAAGTTATAGAACACTGAAATTGTATTTTGGGGAACAAAGAAGAAAAGCCTTAGATGGGTGGCATAAGGAGGAGGAATTAGGGGTTCATTTTCATTTCCTTCCAAACTAATTGCCTTAGGAGATTTTTATTTCATCAGGAAGTACACTAACAAATGGCCTTCTTGACTTCTGCTAATCAATTTATTAATGCTTTAGCCAGATTTTAAAATATGCAGTAGCATTAATATCTGAGGAGAAAAACCTTTATTGTGCATAAATTACAAATTTACTATCTCAATTGCAGTTGAGTTTTAATGTTTCCTTTCCAGAAAAACCCTAGTGCATATTCATCAGGGAGCAATTCTCCACTCTTAAGGGAGTGAACTGAATGACCTAACGGGTCCTTCCATCTTTAATTTCTATAATTCAGGAAACCCTCATAAAACACAAGCTTCCTTTGTGAATTAACTTTTCTCTGAAAGTATTGAAACCACTTTTTGCTCTCTTTGGAAGTACTTAAAAATGTTTAACAATATTAGAAATATTTACTGGGCCCATATTGAAAAATATCAGCTAAATTATACTTAATGGTTCAAGTGTAATTCTCCCAAAAGATGTGACGTCTTCACTCTCTTTTTTATAGGAAGTCTCTTTCTTATAGGAAGTCATCCTTCGACAACACCAAGAAATATAATTTTAGGAAGAAAAAATGTAAAACAAAAATTAAATCAAGCCAGCAACCAATTATAAAAATCTTTTATGCATAAAGTATGATGCTAAAGTATCATTGCTGAAAGAGCAAAGTCATTTATTGAAAACTCAAAAGAGGTATTACATCGTTGTTTAAACCTGCTAGTAAATGTAATAAAATATATGTAAACATTTTTATTAAAAATTTAATATGTTCTAGAGAGTGTAAAAAGTTTAACAGAAATATGATTCTGGCTGTTTACCGTAATGTTTGCTATTTAGGAGGGAACACAAAACCTATTCTCATAGGAAAATTAGTTGGAACACAATGAGTCATACATTTTAAGCGTATTGGAGTTCTGTTGGAGCCATCAGGGTGGAAGTATGCATAAAGAAGAAGTAGTTGAGGAGTTGTTTGCATCTCCTAGCTCTGCTTCTCAGAACTTCTGATAAAACATCAGTCAAGATTAGAATTCTTTACCTAGACACTTGGAAGAGCTTGGGAACTCCATGAACCACAATGTCACCTGCAAAATTATGTGTGTATATGAGTTTGTGTTTTTTTCTAGAGATTAGTGACTTTTATGACATACTCATATTCATAGGTATTTGTGATACTCTTGCTTAAGGAGAGTAGGTATTATCTTTTTATGGTTATAATTCTGAACCAGTGTGAAAACATAAATTTTAACATTCAAAATAAAAATTATTTAGGTTATTAATGAATTAATAGTAGTCCTGTATGTGACTGAAAATAGAAAGTGTAAAGTGATTTCCAATTGCATGTTATTGAGTAATTTTTAATATCATTTGATAGTGGTAAACCCTTCAATAATTTAATTTTTAGCACATATTTTTCCAAAGCTCAGATATAAAGCTACACTGAATAGGCATTACCTTTTGTATGGTCTTTAGAAGGATGCAATATCAGAGAATGACATTTCCTGATTTAAAAAATAATCAGAGTCCAGAAACAGATGATAAACAAATGTAGTATATACATAAAATGAAATATTATTCAGCTATAAAGAGGAATAAAGTTCTGATAGAAGACAACCATGCAAAAGACATTTTAACCCAAGTCAACAGTTGATTAAAGCACCACAATCATAACTTTTTCTGGGGCATTGAGCTCTTTGGTAGAAAGAAGAAAAATAGGTGATGAGAAAGAAAGGGCTGAGAATAAAAGATCTACATTCTGTTGCTTTCTATATCTAGAAATTCTGGAAGTTCACTTCCCTGGGTCTTCCTTTTCTCACTTGTAAAATAAAGGGATTAGATGGGTGTTTTTAGGTTTTGTTCCAGTTATAAAATTATAGAGGTAGTTAATTCGAGGCATTGTAATTCAATGATAAATCACTTGTGAAGCCAAATATCTAAATCAAATTTTGGTAATTTTGATAAAATTCTAATTATCTTATAAATTTTCGTCAGCTAACAGGTTTATAGTCCAAAAATTTGACGTTGCCATTTGACTCTATCAAGTCAATTGTTTAATGTAGATTCATTTCAGAATTTAATACAACACAAATTGATGATTCTATCAAGATGCTTTTAAAATGCTCTATCGACGTATTTTTCTAAGAAAAGGTATGACATTTAAGCTTGGAGACTACAGAATATAACCAAACTGTGTGCCATATGTTCAATTTGTGTTTTTGGCCATATTAATAATCGATTTAGAAACTCTTCATTCATGATATTTTTCAACAATAGTTTGTTGCATGCCTACACTGTGTCAGGCACAGTGCTAGTCTTTGCAGCTGTAGTGATTACCGAAATAATTTTTAGGATACCTTATGAATTATAGCAAATTGGTACATTTACATTTACTCACTGTTCAATAAACAAATACACCTAATAATGTATCTATAATCCTTTAACTTTCTTTTATAGTGATGTTCTGTGTCAGGCACAGTGCAAGTCTTTGCAGCTGCAGTGATTACCGAAATAATTTTTAGGATACCTTATGAATTATAGCAAATTGGTACATTTACATTTACTCACTGCTCAATAAACAAATACACCTAATAATGTATCTATAATCCTTTAACTTTCTTTTATAGTGATGTTCTTTTGATGATATGAGAAAATGATGTGTTATTGTTCCTCTTAGGACGAAAAGGGGTGAAAGACAGTTTAGCATTAACAACTTAGAATTAGATATTATGAAAGGCAGATTTTTAAAAAAATCATTCTATTTAAATAAGCCAGTAATGTTTTATTTGAAAAATGTCTCAGTCATCTAGACACATGATACCATTAGAGGACCTTTCCATTTAACAGATAAATTATCTCAGAGAAACTACATTTCTAGGGATGTTATCTGCAAATGCTTCCCAGAAAAAGATGAAAAAAAGCTATTTGCTTTAAAAATGAATATAGCTTCTCATTCATCCTGTATTGAGCCTTACATTAGAAGAAAACAACTCTGTAAAATTCTAGATTTTTCTTTAAAAAGAAATGCTCAACAGTAATCAGCTTACCAAATGATTTATAAGGCTCAAGAGGGGAGAGGGAAAAAGCAGGGAGAAGAAGAAAACATGTTCATCTTGCTGTGAATATGCTATGTCATCCCATCCAGCTCTCTCACATAGCCTTCATCTTACAAAGTGCAAAAGCACAACCTGGGAAGTCTTCCAAATCCATTTTCGTAAGGAGGAAGCACTTGCCAGGACACAGGAAGCACTAAATACATTTCTTGCAGTTTGTCAGTGCTGTTTCAGCAGGCACTGCTGGAACTCTCCAGGATGGTTTGAGTCATGGTGGATGATGGAAAATGTGAAATTTGAAATTTGAGATGTGACCCTAGCCCAATGCCCATGAACTGATTTTCTCTGGAGGATAACGCTTCTTCTGTCAAGTATAAAATGAAGGTTCTTAGGAAAATGAGGGCGTTCATAGGTATAAGATCTGACTCTGAAAAGTCTAATATATATGTTGATTTGTTTTAAACTTCCTGTTTAGTTTCAAGTGTGGCTGGAATATTAGGTATTATGAATATGGAATATTAGGTAGTACTGTGTTTTAGTCTAGATTCAACCACTTATTAGATCTGAAATATTGAACAGTTTATCCTCTCTGAACTTCAATTTTCCATCTGTTGCTGAGTGTTGCACCAAACCATTTGTGATGTCACACTATTTTTTATAGTCCAAGATTCTAAATATACTGAATCTGTCATCTTGAACTGGAAACGTGATTTTATTAACTTTGAAAAACTAAAAGAATTAATTATTACAAAATATTTCCAAGTATAGTATATGATTGATCCTTCCAATAATCCTGTGAACTATGTATTTTAGTCCCATTTTATCTATGAGTTCAAAGAGGCTCTGAGATAAGAAATAACTTCTTTCTTTAATGAAACATAATTGATTATATATATTTACAAGATACAGATTTGAATATGAATACATGTGTACAATATGCAGTGATCAAATCAGGATAATTAGTATACTCATGTTTACAAAACATAATTGCTCTTCATGACCCTTAACTAATTTCTTGCTAACCTCCCTCTTACTCCCCCAGAAATAACCCTTCTATGGCCACACATCAACTCCCCTAGAGTTTGTACCTTATTAATGGCCACTACAACAATGGTCTCCATATTATATAAATATTTTATTTTTATTGCTATGCTATAAACTCTATTGAGGAAGAATATACAATTTATTCATCTTTGTAGGAAGACAACCTTGTAAATATTTCTTGCACATTTTAAATGTTGAATCAAGGAATGGCAGAGCCAAGAGCAGAACTCATGTTGGTTTCCCAGGGAGCCACGATGACTCCAGCATTGTGCCCTCTACATCTGCCTGCTGATGGACTGCATTTCCCTTCACCATCATGTGGTTTTTTTTCAAAAATCTTATAATTCTTAGTTTATGTGTCCTGTGGTACTAATTGATGATATATTGCTAAATTACTGCAGACTCAGCTCAATGAATGCATTGTTGTCAATATCTAATCATCACTTGAGTTGCCCCCCGAATTTTTAGATTCAGGACACATATCACATTTTTAAGATTATAATTAAGTAAGCTATCATTTGCAGTTATTCTTGGTGTCTGTTATTTGTTTATGGTATAATTGCCCTGCATATGGATCTGTAAGTAATTTAATAAAGCTTTGGCTATATCTTTTCAAATATTTTATTTCAGTTTTCATCAAATAGCTATTTTTACTTTTAGTTGGTTCTACTTGTTATGTATGTATATATGTATGTGTGTATATGCATACATACATAATGTATATACATATACTTAAGGTGTATGCATATATTATGTTCCTATTGTCCAATGATATGAAGTAATTTTGTAGATTTCTTAAAATGTAATAAAATTTATACTTATTAAAGATTCAGAATTCTCTGAATTTCTCTTGAACTCTTTCTGTTACTCTCTCGAGTAATGTGTAACTTTTTATTTTATATATTTGGGTATCTCTGGTACACACCAGGACTATTAAAATATATGTAGATGGAAATGAATGAGTAAATGTATGACTAATGAATAAATATCACAACTCCTACTAAGTGGTACAGTGGTTTATTTATTACTGAATTCTGCCAAGCAGTAGTAAATTTATATAACACCTGATTAACATTTGTTGAATAAATTTATGAATGCAAGAATGAAAAATCATTTTAAATTCATTTATTTTGTAGATGACAAAATCAAAATGCAACTAGTTAAGATACTTGATTTTCCCAATCTTGTGTATATCAAGGTAAAATTTTAACTCCTAGTACAATATTTCATAAACTACACCAGGGATATTAATTTTTTATTTTTTTTGCCAAAATATCAAATCATATAAGTATTGCATACAACGTACTGATATATAGGTTTTATATTCCTTTATAATATTTTTTATTGGAAGGTTCTAGAATAACAAGCACAATCGCCAATAGTAAAAATATATGTAAAAGATAAATTATTCTTATAATCAGGAAAATTAGGCTAATGAACTCATATCAGGGGCCTAGAAAACTTTTTTTTGTTTTAAAGTAAGAATTGGTAATTGATACCACATAAATCCACTAGTTAGTTACTCCAGCTCTTCACTGAATTTGGAGAAGAATTTTTCTTTTAAAGAAAATGTAGTTTTATTAATATATATTTTTTTACATTCTAGGATGTTGGAGCAGTTGGGTAGTTGGGATGGAGGGGAAGAGGGGAAAGGGAAAGAAAATGGGATGGAAGAAGGAGAAAGGAGGAGGGGTGGGATTGAGGCCTGTGGCACCCCCCTCATTCCCACAGGGGAGACTGGTAGCTTCTAGCAGTGGCTGGTCATTGCCGGGTTGGGTGCAGATGTCAGGGGGGTATGGCAAAAGCCCTTGTGCCCCCACCACTCCAGCTCAGGAACCAGGGCCCTTCTTGCTAAGGATTGGTGGTCATTGCTGGGATGGCTGCTCATGTCAGAGGTGCATGGCCAAGGCTCTTGGACCCCCACCTCCCTGGCTTAGGAGAGCCTGGGGTGCTTCCTGTGGCTGCTCACTGCTCACCACTGGGCTGGCTGTGGGTGTTGAGTGGGGGTGGTTGAGGCCCTCTGTCCTCCACCGCCCTGGCTCGGAGAAGTATCTTTGATTAAAAATTAAAATGTATAAATTCAATGTGGTTTTAGAAAATGCTAGCTCATAGAGTTTATAATTCAATTATTTTGTTATTTTACTAAAATTTATAAATAACCGTTGCATTCATAGTGTCATGTTCAGTATATTTTGGAAATCAAAAAAATTAAATAGTATAGGTTTCTTGTCCTCAAAATACTTACATTTCCTCTACTTCTTTAAGAAAGAATGTTTATTTTATCTATGTAAAAAATCATTTATTTATTAATTTTTTTGCTATGTTCTTAACAGTAAAGCCTAATAAAGTAAATATATGTACATCATAGGGTTAAAAGAGAGGTGAGGTCATATCACCTCATTGGGTTTAGTAATCTAATTTTTGTCTCTTTGTAAGCCTTATAGTAACTGCAGCTTTTATCCACAGAATTGAACAATCAATATCAGCGTGGCCAACGTGATTAGTTTATACTCTTTCTGAAAGAGGCCAAAGATTGCAGGCAAAACAAATTATCTAATCATTTTTGTTGATTTTTTCTATCTTACAGAATTTGTAAATGGTTCCAGAATATTACATTCACAAAATGCAGTTTAGGAAAGAGAAAAATCATACATGCTAAAAATAAATTAACATAGTAGTAAAAAGTCTATGTGGCTTAGCTAGAGTATTGAGGGTGGATTAAATTAAAACTATCTGCATCTGCTTGAATTTTTTTAATTCTTTCGTAAACTGTTTCTTATTTGCTGCTTTCTTCTCATTCAACCTCCCACTACAATCAGACCAATTCAGTCCCACATCATATTATATATATACCCAGACCATTGCAATAGCCCTAGTTTTTTGTCACCTCAGTCTATCTTGCACAATACTTTCAGAGTGAACTTCCACATTATAAATGTTCTTGTCACACTCTGATTCAAGAATATTCAGTTACTCACCTATTAATTTGATTCCAGTCTATCTTATCAAATATTTTTTACTAATCTTTAAAATAAACATCAACTTTAAGCTGGTCTACTCAACATTTATCCTCTGGAACAATTGTTATATTTATATTTACGCACTCTGATGCCCTTGATTACAATTGCCCTTTCCATAATGCCTTTTATTCTCTAAATAACCAATAAAATAACACAATAAAATAATTCTAATAGTAAATAGTAATAATAAAATGCACACCATTGATATTTCAACTCAAATGTTATTTATTCTATGAAGAGTTCTATGATCTACTCAACTGGAGATAGTCTTTTCTTCCTCTAGCCTCCCATACGCATCTAATGTAACATTCCTATGTGCTAATGGTAATCTGAATCTCTCTGTCCTAGAAAAAGTTTAATGTTGTTATTGATTTCTTGAACTATCTGTCAGTATTGCTGTCCCTAAGTCAGGATAAATACAATGGTATATAAACAGATTTTAAGGCAGTTGAGACAGAGAGGGCATGTCAGAGATAGTCACTCTGATTCCACAGCTGATCACAGACCTGTTGAAATGTGCTCTGACTGCCCCACAGCTGAGCAATTGAGAGCTGTCTCCCTGATTCTTATTTTGATACAAACAAATAGAAAGCCAAGAAAATCCTCCAAGGATATTTCTCAGAATTCTAAGGAATCTATAAAGACATTCAAAAGGGCTTAAAGTTAAATCCTTTCATAAGCAATTTACATGAACAGCAAAATTGTTCTCCGGGAGATCTCGGTGGAAAAGGTTAAGCTTAGTCCTTAGAACCAAAAATGGTTTGGGGTTATGGTTGCTCATAGTGTGGAATCACAGAAAAACTAGAGAGGTATAAATTATTTCATGATGGTTTGAGGTATTTCTCTTAATTTTATTAAATTAATTGCCCCATGTGTCAGTGAGCAAACTCAAGGAAGATCATTGGGTAGGTTTTAACAAATAAATTATTTGCAGATATGTGGGAAGATTTGTAGGAAAATCAACAAGGAAAGGTGAAGCACTCCAGAGGCTGCAATATTAGAGAGACGTACTCATGTCTACGTCTGAAGGGGCAAGTGGAGGGAGCACAGTTATCATCCCTGGCAGGAGCTATAGCTGTAGTTGTAATGTAAGAGGGGTGAACTTTTAGGAGCTGTGAATATGGTCACTGCCAAATTGAGAACAAGCAAGGACAATGCTAGAAGAATAGCTTCCCTGACCCCTCTCTCTTTCACCCTCCATCTATAGTGAGAAGGTCCCCAATTGATGAAGGTTATAGAGTTCAACCTCTGTGGCACAGAGCAGAGTGGGGACTATATCTGGAGAGGCAAACAGAAAATACCAGCATACCCCCCAAAAGTGATGCCAGGTGGGAACCAATTACCTCATTGTACCACATCTGATTAATCACTTTAAGCTGAAAAAAAGGCCATAAAGGAAAAATCTATTAAACTATTTTAAATGTTTTCTGAGATATTGACACTCATAACCTACGCATCTCTTTACAATAATTCTCTGTGTAAAATCTTTCAGAAGAAACCCAAAATTCAGACTCCCCAAAGTTAGGATATAAAATTTTGCTGAATAGGATCACAAAAATATGCTAATGTTTCTTATAGGAAGATATATAAATGGCCAACAGACACATGAAAAGATGCTCAACGTCACTCAGCATCAGGGAAATGCAAATGCTGGTGAGGATGCAGAGAAAGGGAAATGCTCCTACACCGTTGGTGGGACTGTAAATTAGTGCAGCCATAACAGGAAATGGTACAGAGGTTCCTCAAACAATTACAAATAGAACTACCATACTACCCAGCAATCCCACTGCTGGGTATATACCCAAAGGAATGGAAATCGTCACTCAGCATCAGGGAAATGCAAATGCTGGTGAGGATGCAGAGAAAGGGAAACGCTCCTACACCGTTGGTGGGACTGTAAATTAGTGCAGCCATAACAGGAAATGGTACAGAGGTTCCTCAAACAATTACAGATAGAACTACCATACTACCCAGCAATCCCACTGCTGGGTATATACCCAAAGGAATGGAAATCATCATGTCAAAAGTATACCTGCACTCCCATGTTTATTGCAGCTCTATTTACAATAGTCAAGATTTGGAACCAACCTAAATGTTCATTGATGGATAACTGGATAAGGAAAATGTAGTATATCTACACAATGGAATACTTCTCTACCAAAAAAGAATGAAATCCTGACATTTGCAGCAACATGGATGAACACTGAGAAAATTATGTTAAGTGAAATAAGCCAGGCACAGAAACAGAAATACTGCATGTTCTCACTAATAAGCAGGAGTTAAATAAATAAATAAGAAAGAAAGAAAGAAAAGAGAGAAAAGAAAGAAAGAAAGAGAGAAAGAAAGAGAGAAAGAAAGAAAGAAAGAAAGAAAGAAAGAAAAGAAAGAAACAATAATCACAATAATACATTGAAATTTTGACGAGATCGGGCGCATTTGGGGTGGTATGGCTGTAGACTACATTGAACTTTTGAAAGAAGTTACCAGAGATGGGAAAGGGGGAGGGAAAGGGTGGGTAAGGGAGGATTTCATAAAGGTCCACAAACAATGATTACATTGTATACTGTTGAATGTACTAATCATGCTGATTTGAGCATCACATATTGCACAGATATTGGTATTCAACTTTTTACCCCACAGATATGGACAGTCAAATATGTTTCAATTAAAAAATTTTTTAAAATCCCAAAATCCAAAAATACACCTCAGCATTCTTTGCAGCAAACTACTCTTTAATCCAGGAATCTGTACACTTATTACATTTTACAAGCCACAGATTTTTACTATACTACATTCCATTATGTACAATTAAGAAAACAGAAATAATTTAATATTTTTATAGCATTGATTGATTTACTGGACTTTGATTCTATGATTTTTGTACATAGCATCTGTCCTTGAGCTCAGTCGAATGAGCTTTATATGGGTTCCTTGGTTTTCAGGAGGTTTTGAAAAGTTACTATATACATTTACTCATTCATTATATATTTACTCATAGTCCACTGTATGCCAAACATTCTGCTAGCTGCTGGGACAAATGATGGTATCAAAGTAAAGAGGAATGGAATTTCGATACATCCTCAAATATTATGAAGATTTTAGATGCTCAAGGTTTCTTCTCTTGGACAGGATATCACTACAGCTTTTCAATATTTACTTCTGACGTTAACTATTTAGGCAGTGTTCCAGAAACTAGGAACTCAAGCTCACAGAGCTCTCAGTGTATCAGGATAGACTGGTAATCCCTACTGCAAAATGTAGACAGGAGACAGATCATGAAGAGCTTTGTATGTTTCAGAAAGGAGTATGATATTGAACTACATCCAAATGACAATGGGAAACCATTGACAAGCATGGATGTGTCATGATTAATCTAAGTTTTAGAATGAGTTCTCAGGTCACAGCTTAGCAAATGGATGGGAAGCAGCCAAGAGTACAAATAATGACATGAGTTACAGACTATTTAATAGACCAAAATGCAAGATGGCAATGGCCTAAATTACAATGGAAGACAATAGGGATGAAGAGAAATAGACTAATTCCAAAGATAAATAGAAGTAGAATCCTTGAAACTTAATGATCGATTTTATGTGAGGAATGAGAAAGAGGAGTCAAAGATGATGCCAGTGTCTGGAGATTGACCAACTGGATATGAGAGTGTCATTGACTCTCATAAATTGTGAGAAAGTATTGTAAGAAACAATAAAGATGGGGCATATTTGTTATCAAGCTTTAGCATTGAGGAAAATGAAATATAAAATAAAACAATGTTGAGCTATAGTATAACTTCTAAAAATGGTTTAGTATCATGAAAATTAACTTTTCCTTTAAAAGATTTATAAAATTTGCCCTTTAAAGTATCTACATACAATAATTTATGGACAATAATTTATGGGGGGAAGAGTTATTGTACAAAGTTTATCAATTTTTAATGGCTTTTTATCTCAGATTATCTTTTTATATAACTTTGATAATTCAAATTTTCCTTATCTAGAAATTTTTTAATTGTTAGAATAATTTTGTTCATAATATATGAGTGTAGTTATATCACATTTCCTATACATAAATGTGCTTTTAAATTAGATTGTCAGAGGGGATTGTTAGGGAGAATTTACTAATCAGTCTATTGTTAATCTCTTTTCAGCTTTAACCATTGATAGTTTTTATATCTTTATTTCTTGTTTTCCTACAGTTTTTATTCATTTTCAGCTTGTTTATTCTTTGTCATTCTTCCACAGTTAATTATTAATGCACTCAAAATTATACATTCTCGTTTGAATTCATTCTTAACCACAGTTTTTTGATTTTGAAAGCAAAAATGAAAAAATAAATTGAAGGAGAGATCTTAGAATGTATAACTCCCAAATTTACATATATTACTGTTATTAGAATACTGTTTACACATCACAAATACTTAATATTTTTAATTAAAAGAGTTCCATTTATAGGCACCATATTTATTAAAATTGCTATTTTGGTAAAAATATTTGGAGATTTTGGCATATAACACTTTATGGTTCATATGTTTATTTTGTAAATTGTGTAAACCATTGTCTCACTGAAATTTTTTGCTTTAAAAAATTCTATTTCTCTTATTGTTTTGCAAAAGCCATTCATCATATTTTTGTAAATTTTTACTTGCCTTTTATATCTTCTTGCTGATCTCTGTATTTTTAACTTTTCTGTACCATTTAATTTTAAGTGTGCCATTTCTGGCATCCCATAGCAATTATATTTGTTAAAACAATCTAATACTGGTATTTTAGTGAGGATTTAACCCATTAGTATTTATTGTGCTAACTGATATTTTGTCCATTTTTTCTACTAGTTCTGCTGTGTCTATTTCCTGTTTTTGCTGTTTCCTTTTACATTTTTTTGTCATCAACTATACAATCCAATTCTTTTATTCTCCTCTTTCTCTAACAATCTGGAAGTTATATATATTATTTCTTTCCTATCAATGATTATCTTTATCTTGTCTTATCTTGAACCTGTGTTTTTCTATGAGTGTTAGGAATGAAAAAGAATCCCACTATTACCACTACCTCCCTGCTGCCTCTCTTCAACATACTGACCCACCTGTTCTTTTCTGTACTATCTTCTTGAGTTCTAATTCTGGTTACTTTTTATAACTAGGTTATGCAAAGTAATTTACTTAGTACACTGCATCACTAATCATCAGGGAAATGCAAATCAAAACCACAATGAGATCTCATCTCATTCCAATTAGAATGGTTATTATCTAAAAGACAAAAAATAATGAATGCTGGCAAGGATGTGGAGAAAAGGGAATTCTCATATATTGTTGGGAGGATTGAAAATTAGTGCAGGTATTATGCAAAACATTATGGAGTTCTCTCAAAAAAACCTAAAAATAGAACTACCATATGATCCAGCAATCCCACTACTGGGTATTTATCCAAAGAAAAGAAAATCAGTATACCAAAGAGATACCTGCTCCCCCATGTTTATTGCAGCACAATTTACAATAGCCAAGATATGAATTGAAGTAAGTGTCCATCAACAGATGAATGGACAAAGAAAAGGTGGTATACAGAGACCCTTGCATCACTAGTACTGGGGTTCAGTCTAAGGCCCAGAAGGTAGTGCACACAGCCCAACAGCTGCTAAGGTGAGCTGAGACCAGACCCCTGGGGCACCAGGTCCAGTCTAAGGCCCTGTGGGGGGAAGGGAAATGCATACAGCCCAGCAGCTGCTGACATGAGCAGAGACCCTTGAGGCACTGGGGCCCAGTATAAGGCACTGGGGTGAAGGGAAACACACACAGCCCAGAGGCCATGGAGGTGAGCCAAGACCCTTGTGGTACTGGGGCCCAGTCTAAGACCCTGGGGGGGAAGAGAAGTGCACACAGACCAGCACACAGGGAGGCGAGCTGCCATCTGCACAGCACCAAGGGCTCAGTCTACAGCCATGGAAAGCTAGAACAGGAGCCAAGGTGATGTAATATAGATACCACCACACCTTCTGTCACCACAAGGACAGTTCACCACCACAGTAGCAGCCAGGGCCACTCTATAGACAACCTGACACTCGCTTGACTACACTGATATAAGAAGAGTCACCAGTAGAACCTGCAAATAGAGGAAGAAGTCTCTATCCACATAGCTAACCCCAGAGTAACATAAGAAGCAAGTCCTCTACCAGATGACCAAGCATCAGTGAAAAAATACTAGAACTACAAACAAACAGGAGGATATGACACCACCAAAGGAATACTGTAATGCTCAAATTCCAGACACCATAGAACAGAGAATCCTTGAAATGTCTGAAAAAGAATTCCAAGCAATGATCTTAAGAAAGCTTGCAGAAATAAAAGAAGAATCAACAGGAGAACACAAGGAAACAAGAAAAAAGTCCCAGAATATGAAAGAGGAAATTTACAAAGAGATAATACCTTAAAAAAGAATGTAGCAGAACTCCTAGAAATGAGATTCACTTTTTGGAAAACAAAAACAAAAACAAAAACGGAGAGCTTAAGCAACAGGCTAGAGTGAATAGAAGAAAAAACTTCAGTTCTCAATGATGGTCTTTTCAAAATAACCCAGGCAGACCAAAAAAAAAAAAAAGGAATTAATAATAATGAGGAAAATCTAAGAGAGAAGCAGACAACCTCAAGCACTCTAACATCAGAATTGTGGGTATTCCAGAAGGGGAGGAGGAAGGAAAAGGTACTGAAAACCTATTCAAGGAAATAATAACAGAAAACTTCCCAGGGGTAGGGAGAGAGGCAGACCTTCAGATCCAGGAAACTCAAAGGTCCCCAAACAGATTCCATCCAAAAAGACCCACTCCAAGACACATTATAGTCAAATTTGCAAAGCTCAAAGACAAAGAGAGAATTCTAAAAGCAGCAAGAGAAAATTGTCAAGTCACCTATAAGGGAACCCCATCGGACTAACAGCAGACTTCTCAACTGAAACCCTATAGGCCAGAAGAAAGTGGAATGATATATTCAAAACAGTAAAAGAAAGAAATTGCCAACCAAGAATTCTTTACCCAGCAAGGCTGTCCTTCAGAAATGAGGGAGAAATAGTGTATTTCCAATCAATCCAGCTAGAAGACATAACAATCATAAATATATATGCGCCCAATACTGGAGCACCCAGATATTTAAAGCAAATACTCTTAGACCTAAAGAAAGAAATAGGCCCTAATACATTAATAGTGGGTGACCTGAACACCCCTTTCTCAGTATAAGACATCCTCCAGACAACAAATCAAAGAGACAGAATTTAAACTACATGTTAGAACAACAGGACCTGGCAGATATATACAGAACACTTCACCCAGCAACTAAAGAATATACTTTCTTCTCATCACCTTATGGAACATTCTCCAGGAGAGACCACATATTAGGTCACAAATCTAGTGTCAGCAAATTTAAAGAAATTGAAATCATTCCAAGTATCTTTTCAGGCCACAATGGACTAAAATTGGAAATGAATAATAAGCAAAATTCTGGAAACTATACAAATACATAGAAACTAAATAATAGGCTCCTGAATGACCTATGGATCCAAGAAGAAATTTAATAGGAAATACAAAAATTCTAGAAACTAATGAAAATAAAGATACATCATGCCAAAAACTGTGCTTTGAGATACTGCAGAAGCAATACTAAGAGGAAGATTTATTGCAATAAATGTTTACATCAAAAGAATGGAAAGACTTCAAATAAATGACCTATCACTAT
>NW_007727845.1:61425-63345 GCF_000696425.1 Galeopterus variegatus | reverse complement strand
TAAATGACCTATCACTATGCCTCAAAGAACTTGAAAAACAACAACAATCCAAACGTAAAGGTAGTAGATGGAAATAAATAATTAACATCAGAGCAGAACTAAATGAAATAGAGACCTAAAAACCATAGAAACTATCAAGAAAACAGAAAGTTGGTTTTTCAGGAAGATAAGTAAAATAGACAAAACATTAGCTAGGTTAACAAAAAAGAGAGAGAGAGAGAGAGAGGAGAGAGAGGGAGAGAGAGAGAGAGAGAGAGAGAGAGAGAGAGAGAGAGAGAGAGAGAGAAAGTAAAATAGACAAACCATTAGCTAGGTTAACAAAAGAGAGAGAGAGAGAGAGAGAGAGAAGACCCAAATAACAGAAATTAGAAATGAAAAGTGACACATTTCAACTGATACCACAGAAATACAAAGAATCATTAGAGACTATTATAAACAACTGTATGACAACAAATATGAAAATCTGGAAGATATGGATAAGTTTCTAGACACATACAAACTACCAGACTGAACCAAGAAGAGACAGAAAATCTGAAAAGACTGATAATAAGCAAGGAGATTGAAGTGGTAATTAGCAATTTTTCAACAAAGAAAAGTCTGGGTCTGGATGGCTTTACAGCTGAATTCTATCAAACTTTTCAAGAGGAGTTAACACCAATTCTCCTCAAACTATTCCAAACAATTGAAGCAGAAGCTGCTCTCCCAAGCTCATTCTACATGGCCAGCATAACTCTGATACCAAAATCAGATAAAGACACAACAAAGAAAGAAAATTACAGGCCAATATCCTTGATGAACCTAGATGCAAAAATACTCAAAAAATATTAGCAATCAGAATACAGCAACATATTAAAAAATTATACACTATGATCAAGTGGGATTCATCCCAGGGATGCAAGGATAGTTCAACATATGAAAGTCAATAAGTGTGATACATCACACCAACAAACTCAAGGACAAAGTCCATATGATTATCTCAAAAGGTGTTGAAAAAGTATTTGACAAAATTCAACATCCTTTCATGATAAAGACTCTCAACAAATTAGGTATAGAAAGAAAATATCTCAACAATAAAAGCCATTTATGACACGCCCACTGCCAGTATCATTCTGAATGGGGAAAAACTGAGGGCCTTTCCCTTAAGAACAGGAACAAGACAAGGATGCCCACTCCACCACTTCTATTTAACATAGTACTGGAGGTACTAGCCAGAGCAATCAGACGAGAAAGAAATAAAGGGAATTCAGATTGGAAAAGGTGAAGTCAAACTTTCCCTATTTTCAGGTGACATGACACTGTATGTAGAACAACTGAAGGACTCTATCAAAAAACTCCAAGAGCTGGTAATAACTTCATTAACATTGTAGGATACAAAGCAAATGCCCCCAAATAAGTTACATTTATATACTCAAACAATGAGCTAACAGAAAGAGAAATAGAGAAAGAAAGCCCATTTACAACTGTCATGAAAAAATAAAATACCTAGGGATCAATTTAACCAGTGAGATGAAAGACCTCTGCAATGAGAACTACAAACCTCTTCTGAGAGAAATTAAAGAAGACACAAAATGATGGAAACAAATTCCATGCTCTTGGATTGGAAGAATTAACATTGTGAAAATGTCTATACTGCCCAAAGTGATCTAGAGATTCAATGCAATTCCCATCAAAATAGCAATGCCATTCTTCACAGAAATGGGAAAAACAATCTTACCCTTTATATGGAACAACAAAGACCCCAAATAGCCAAAGCAATCCTGAGCAAAAAATAAAGCTGTAGGCATAACACTACCTGACTTTAAATTATACTACAAAGCTGTTGTAACCAAACAGCATGGTACTGGTATAAAAATAGACCAGTGGAGTAGAATTGATAACCCAGAAATCACCCCTCAGGCTTACAGCCATCTGATATTGGAC
>NW_007727845.1:60153-60521 GCF_000696425.1 Galeopterus variegatus | reverse complement strand
AGAACCCACAGAGTGGGAGAAAATTTTTGCCAACTATGTGTCCAACAAGGGATTAATATCCATAATATACAAGAAACTCAAGCAATTATACAGAAAAAACAAATATCCCAATTAAAAAATGGGCAAAGGAACTGAACAGACATTTTCAAAGGAAGACATACAAATGGCCAACGGGTACATGAAAAAATGCTCAACATTACAAAACTACATTGAGATACCACCTCATCCCAGTCTGACTGGCTATAATCAAAATGATGGTGAATAACAAATGCTGGCAAGGGTGTGGAGAGAAGGGAACGCTCCTACGCTGTTGGTGGGACTGTAAATTAGCACAACCACTATGGAAAACAGTATGGAGGTTTCTCAAA
>NW_007727845.1:59345-59968 GCF_000696425.1 Galeopterus variegatus | reverse complement strand
ACCTGCACTCCCATGTTCATCGCAGCTCTGTTTATAATAGCCAAGACATGGAACCAACCTACATGTCCATTGATGGATGATTGGATAGGAAAAGTGTGGTATATATACACCATGGAATACTACTCTGCCATAAAAAATAATGAAATACTCCCATTTGCAACAACATGAATGAGCCTGGAGAAAGTTATGTTGAGTGAAATAAGCAAAGCACAGAGGGATAAGTACCACATGTACTCACTTATACGTGGAAGCTAAGAGAGAAAGAAAGAAGGAAAGAAAGACCACAGTAGTGCATTGGACTTGCAGAGGGAGAGAACAGTCCTTGGGCTACAAAGTGGGGTGGGGAGGAAAGAGGGAGAGAGGGGGAGGTTGGGGATAATTGGGTGGGGGACACAGGGTACAAACGCAATTTGTGGTAATGGGTATGCTGCCCGTATGAATCTGGCTCTCACATGATGGGCATGAGGGGTGACAATCAGCTTTGTGTCTCATGAATATTCATAACCAATAAAAAAAATAGAGAATGACAGACATTAAAGATTAAAAAAAAAGAAAGGAAGTCAATGTGGTATATGTATAAAAAGGAATATTGCTCAGCCATAAAAAAGAACAGAATCATGTTA
>NW_007727845.1:57183-59044 GCF_000696425.1 Galeopterus variegatus | reverse complement strand
ATGAGGGGTGACAATCAGCTTTGTGTCTCATGAATATTCATAACCAATAAAAAAAATAGAGAATGACAGACATTAAAGATTAAAAAAAAAGAAAGGAAGTCAATGTGGTATATGTATAAAAAGGAATATTGCTCAGCCATAAAAAAGAACAGAATCATGTTATTTTTGGCAACATGGATGAGCCAGGAAGACAGTATATTAAGTGAAATATATCAGAAAAAGAACAGTAAATACTTCATGTTCTTACTCATATGTGGGAGCTAAAAAGAAGTTGAACTCATAGAAGTTGATAGAATTGTGGTTTCTAGAGACTGGTAAGGGGTGTGGGAAGGGGAATAGGGAAGGTTGGTTAACAAATACAGAAGTACAGCTAGATAGGAAGAGTAAGTTCTAGTATGCTATAGAAGTGCTAGGTCTTCATAATTAACAATAATTTATTGTATATTTTCATGCAGCTAAAAGAGAGGAGTTCAATGTTCTCAACAGAAGGAAATGATGAATGTTTGCAGTGATGGATATCCTATTTACCCTGATTTGAACATTATGTATTGTACGCATGTATCGAACCAGCACTCTGAACCCCATGAATATATACAATTGTTATATAAAGCCAGAGACATAAGACTTCCTGACTCCAAATTATACTACAAAGCTATAGTAACTAAACAGCATGGTACTGGCATAAAAACAGACACTTGGACCAATGCAACAGAATAGAAAACTCGGAAATCAACCTACATACTTAGAGCCAAATGATCTTCTGCAAAGGCACCAAGAACATGCATCGGGGCAAAGATTGCTTCTTCGATACATGATGCTGGGAAAATTGGACATTCATATGTAAAAGAATGAAACTAGACCCGTACCTCTTGCCATATACCAAAATCTACTCAAAAGGTATTAAAGACTTAAATGTAAGACCTGAAACTATAAGACTCCTGAAAGAAAACATAAGGGAAACACTTCAGAAAGTAGGACTGGGCAAAGACTTTCTGAATATGACCCCCAAAGCACAGGCAACAAAAGGAAAAATAAACAAATGGCATTATATCAAACTAAAAAGCTTTTGCACAGCAAAGAAACAATTAACAGAGTGAAAAGACAATCAACAGTGTGAGAAAATATTTGCAAACTATGCATCTGACAGAGGATTAATATCCAGAATATACAAGGAACTCAAACAACTTGTAAGGAAAAAAATCCCAAAAAACCCGATTAAAAAATGGGTAATGAAACTGAATAGGCATTTCTCAAAGGAAGATATGCAAATGGACAACAGACACATGAAAAAATGTTCAACACCACTCAGCATCAGGGAAATGCAAATCAAAACAACATTGAGATAATATCTCACCTCAGTTACACTGGCTATTTATCAAAAGGACAGAGAATAACAAATGCTGGTGACGATGCAGAAAAAGGGGATCCCTGCTACACTGTTGATAGACCTGTAAATTGGTTCAGCCATTTTGGAAACTGGTAGGGAGATTCCTCACATAACTACAGATAGAACTACCACACAACCCAGCAATCCCACTCCTGTGTATATACCCAAAGGAATGAAAATCATCATGTTGAAAGGATACTTGCACTCCCATGTTTATTGCAGTTCTATTTACAATAGCCAAGTGTTGGAACCAACCTCAACGTCTACTGACAGATGACTGGATAAGGAAAATGTACATACACCCGATGGAATACTACTCTGCTATAAGAAAGAATGAAATCCTGCCATTTGCAGCAACATAGATGAACTCAAGAAAAAATTATTTTATGTGAAATAAGACAAGCACAAAAAGAGAAATACCACATGTCCTCACTTGTAAGTTGGAGCTAAAAAATAAACAATTAAATAAAAAAA
>NW_007727845.1:56610-56941 GCF_000696425.1 Galeopterus variegatus | reverse complement strand
AATGGATTAAAGACTTAAGTATAAGACCTGAAACTCTAACATTACTAAGGGAAAATATAGGGGAAACACTTCAGCAACTAGGTCTGGGCACTGACTTCATGAACATGAGCCTGAAAGCGCAAGCAGCAAAAGAAAAAATAAACCAATGGGACTATATCAAACTAAAATGATTCTGCACAGCAAAGGAAACGATCAATAGAGTGAAACAAGAACCCACAGAGTGGGAGAAAATTTTTGCCAACTATGTGTCCAACAAGGGATTAATATCCATAATATACAAGAAACTCAAGCAATTATACAGAAAAAACAAATATCCCAATTAAAAAATGGG
>NW_007727845.1:49556-55175 GCF_000696425.1 Galeopterus variegatus | reverse complement strand
CACAGGTTGAGGGCTAAGTTCCACAAGATAGTCCTCCAATTCTGATGCCAATCGCAAACCCCAGATTGTTTTACCTGTACTTCTGACCAACGAGCTATAAATCGAGGTTTCCAAAACCCCCTCCTTGAATTCAATTCGTTTGCTAGAGCAGCTTATAGAACTCAGGGAAGCACTTATTTGTGTTTACCAGTTTACTACAAAGGATATCACAAAGGGCACAGAAGAAGCTGCACAGGGTGAGGTATGGGTTAAGGGGCATGGGGCTCCCATGCCCTCCCTGGGTGCACCACCCTCCAGGAACCTCCACGTGTTCAGAAAGCTTCATTACACAGGCATGAATGAAGCATGAAAAACTTCAACTCATGTAGAAGTGTGACTGGACAAAAAAGTTACGGTCTAAGATAAATAGACTGAGTGGGGTAAGCCAGTAAGGCCTGTTTCTTGGTGCAGCTTTCCTATCTACTACGTATGAGGAAGGACCCCTTTTGAAAAGGAAGTCTTATGATTCACAAGGTAGGTCAGAGAATTTCTTTATGGCCAGCTCCAAGACAGAGAGGTGGGAGAACATTACAGTCCCACCTTGGGGAAAAAAAAGGAGCGGACGAAAGGATGACAGGAGTAAGAAGCCAGGGATTGTAGAAGAAAACCATGGAGATGTGTATATATATCATTATATCACTATGAGTAGCGTACTTTATGACCCTGTATTGTTCTGAACTATCATAAAAATATTAAATGATATAATCTATTCTTAATTGCCCAATTTTTGCTCTATATGTGAGTACATTTCACTTATGTATTTGAGTCACATTAAAACGGAGGTGGGGCAAGTATAAGAGACTTTTATGTAAATCCTAAGGCATATAGTCACACAGTTTAAAGATATACTCTTACACTATAAACATATTCTATACTAATATTTTATGTAAATAAACTTAAGCAAAGCATTTAGACATGAAATTCAATATGAATATTATTACCAACTACTGTTATAGTCCAGTAATTTTTTGAAATACATTATGATTAAAGAATTTACTAACTTTTAAAAATTATTAATTTTTCAAAGTTCAACCAAATATTGAGTGTTTTTGCAATACAACCAAAGATTCGGTCGATTTCCAGTTTTCCAGTTTATTTTTTTAATCCCAAGGATTTTTTTAGCTAGGGAATCATAAGCCTTATATGGCATTGCAACTGTTTCAAGTAAAGAGGGATCAAATTATCTAAACTGTAAACTAAGCAACTAAAAGATGTGTTTGCATTTTGGGCGAATAGTAGGAGAAAGAGTATGTGTTGTTTTCGTGTTACATTGATGAGCTATTTGCATTAACTGCAGTTACATGTGCATCTGAGGGAGGGAGTACTCTAATATTTGCCAGCTGCAAAATGGCAATGTTACATAAGAAATTCAAATGATCTTTGGTCTTTTTTTCCTAATGCAGAACTCTTTTCCTGACATTAAGTGACTTTTATTAAATTCAGCAGCTTCGCTCAGCATGATTAATGGTGAAAAAACTCAATTAATGGATGTGTTTCTTTTCAGCATAAATAAGACTTACATCTTTAAATCATTCAATGGATTATTAACAGCTTCCAGAAACAAACTCAAGTTCCTTCGCATGCCATAAAACACCCTTTTCAATCTTACTCTGCAGTCTTCCCTTTTTATGTTATGCTCAAGTTATACTAAAATTCCCTCTATCCTCCAAATCATCAAGGTCCCTCTCTTCTTCTTCATTACATTATATAATGGAATATAATTACATTATGTTCCTCTGTGCCTTTACAGTCACGGCTCCCTCTTCCTAGACTGCTTTTGCCCTCTCTCCACCCTTTTCATCTGGATACCTCTTTGTCATTTAAGAATCAAGTTGCAAAACTACGTCCTCTCAAGGGCTTGTTCTGACCATCTCAGTACCAATAAAAGTTAGGGGGTACCCTTATGTCCTATGATAACAGGCTGTTCTTTTCTAGTTTTTAGCATTCACGACAGCAATGTATAATGATTTGTTTATCTGTCCACTTCCCCAAGAGACTCCAGGTTTCTTGAAAATGGAGATTGTGCCTCATTTGCCTTTCTTATTTAGTGCCTAAAATGTTTACCACTATAATTCCTCATTCCATCTCGCCAAAAACCTTAGTTGATATTTGATGCAATATTTATGCTTTGATTTTCTTGAAATTTTGAACATTTTCAGTTTTACTTCATTGTCATTATAATGAGGTGAGCCTACACTTTGGGAAAAACCACATGAAAGTTGGTAGAAAGTTAAGAAATCTCCATGGTGGTTATGGTAATAATAACTAGTCATGCAAACATGAGCGATCTTATATTCATTAAACTTTTGGTTTGGCGAAATTATATGACAACAAATAATGAGTTTGATTGAGTTTTTCATGTTACTATTTTATTATTGTTTAGCTCTAATTGAACAGTGATGATCTATGTAAGATGAATCACATGGCCTGTAAGAAGTTGAGTTGATATAGACAAGAACTTCCTTATCTCCATAGTGAACATTTGTATTTTCTATCATAAACTACTTTTTATCTAAAAGTGGAATGTTACTGTTTGACACTCCAAGAAAGATTTCAAACATTTTTATGCTTAATTTTTTTGGCATTTATTTTCTTTCTTTTTTTTTTCCTTTTTGTCTTTTTCTGTGTCCAGCAACGGATCGCAACTCTCAGTGTCGCCCCCGCACCGGACCAGGACCGGCAACGGGATCGCAACCCTTGGCGCTGCTCCCGCGCCTCGCTCAGCCAGTGAGTGGGAACTGGTCTGTATGTGGGATCCGAACCCTCAGCGGGAGCACCACCACGCTCCCAAGCGGCGCACCATAGCAGTGCGCCACCGGGCCGACTCCCGCGCCTCGCTCAGCCAGTGAGTGGGAACTGGTCTGTATGTGGGATCCGAACCCTCAGTGGGAGCACCACCACGCTCCCAAACGGCGCACCATAGCAGTGCGCCACCGGGCCGGCCCATTGGCATTTATTTTCTGATGACAGGAAATAGAGTAGATTTGTTTCTTGTTTCCTGTGATACAAACTCTGTATTGGGTTTACTTTGCACTTCTTTCTCTTAAGAACGTTAATGATGGACAGAGGAACAAGTGTCCTAGGAAATCATAGACTCTCTGCCTGCCTGCATTGTAGTGAACAACAACAAAAAAAAACCTTTGGGAAGGTGGAATAGAAGAATATCTCAGATTGTGATAATAATCACAATCATAACAATACAGAAATTCTGGCTGGGTGTCTGAATCCCCTGTAGAGCATTTTAAAAATACAGGTGACTCCATTCTCTTACCCACTGAGTCAAAAATTCAACACTTGGGGAACTGATACGTTGTGTTTTCTAAAATCTTCAAAGACAGCTCAAGCTTACAGCTGACTTGAACAATGCAATAATATTATTTCATATTTCTTAGGAATTATAACTTATATGTTATTTTCTATATTTTTTCTTTTAATCTTCACAATAGTAGCATAAAGTAAGTGAAAGATATCCTAGTTCATAGATAACAGCTGAATCTCAGAAGTGGTTAGGAATATTAAGGGACTCAAATTCAGTATTCTGATTTCAAGCCCAAAACTTGCATCTATAAATATAGAAGGTAGATATTTCTTTCTTTTTTTTTTTTTTTTTGACTGGTAAGGGGATCGTAACCCTTGGCATGGTGTGGTCTGCACCATGGTCAGCCAGTGAGTGCACCAGCCATCCTTATATAGGATCTGAACCTGCGGCCTCAGTGCTACCAGCACTGCACTCTCCCGAGTGAGCCACGGGGCCGGCCCAGAAGGTAGATATATCAAAATAGCTAAAACCAAAGTACCTGTCTTACATTTGTTTAATGCTCTGAGATTTATCATTATACTTCTCATTATACAGAAACTGGAAAACATTTTACTTCATTTTGGTGTAATGTGAAGATAATATTTAAATATTTAAGAGTTTAAGATTTTTAATTATGAAATTGGGGGTACAATAATCATTATTTTTATAATAGCCTCTTTTTTGATAGTTCACAGTCATTATCACCAACTCATTACTCTCAATGAGGATAATTAAGACATTTCAAACAAAATAATGGTTTCAAATGGAACCTACTTATTTCATTTCTAAATTTGAGATCATTTTAGAGTCCTTGTTTCAGTTATTCTAAGTGAAGTAAATGTATGACATGTTGATATTTTTATTAAAATGTGATATATCTTAACTCTATAAACTCATATTTGGTGAATAGGATAAATATGGCCTACATAAAACATACAAAGATACATAGGAAAAGGATTCTTTTAAAATATGTTACATGCATTGTTCTCAAAGTACAAGGCTGGAAGTATATAATATAGAAATTTACAGTGATTAGTGATTGTTTAATATAATATTTCTTAGAAATGAAAGTATATTTATACTAAAAAGAAAACTGAAAAATATATTCTTCCAATATGAGAGCCAATTTCAAAGGAAATAGTTGACGTACTACATACAGTATCAAGGCAAATTTTCCCATTACAGAATGGCTCTACAGAGGATCTCTTTAAAATTCATAAGCTAATCCTTTCTTTGGTATGTGTTTGCTACTATGTTAGTAGGAGGATGGGAGAAAGGGTTGGGCATTGTTTGTAAAGTGCTTCCATTTGAAAAAATATATATATCTTGATAGACAAAACATTCCTGACTTTCTCAAAATTACTTTGCTCACCTTTTGAAATTGTCATCTTCAGAAATTTTGAGAGTGAAAGCACTCCTTTACATCTTAGCTATTCTTTAGAATAGATATAGTGAATGGACTATGACAGTCAGTTTGTAACACCATGAATGAAAGATTTAAGACCTTTAATCTTGAGAATACCATCTGGCGCCAGCGTATAAGCTCTGCACTTTTTCCTGCCCTCCCACTATTCTTAGCTATCTCTTCCAATGAATATGAATTTACTTACAGAGTACAGAGATATAATATTAGCTTCTAATCTAGGAGCAACAGTTACCAGATTCTTATTTCACTTAAACATTGTTCTAAGAAAGAAGATATCATATTAAAATATGCTTAAATGATTTTTTATCTGTGAAACAGAACTTTTTTTTTTTTTTCCTTTTTTCGTGTCTGGCAACGGACCGCAACCCTCAGTGTCGCGCCCGCACTGGACTGGGACCGGCAACGGGATAGCAACCCTCGGTGCTGCACCCGCCCCTCACTCAGCCAGTGAGCGGGAACTGGTCTGTATGTGGGATCTGAACCCTCAGCGGGAGTGCCGCCGCGCTCCCAAGCGGTGCACTGTAGCAGTGCGCCACCGGGCCGGCCCCTGAAACAGAACTTTTTTAAAACAGCTTTATTGAGGTATAATATGATACACAAAAAAATGCACATATTTAATGAATTTGTACGTATGCATACACCCATCGAGCCACTTCTATAACCAAGGTAACGAATACATGAATATATTCATCACCTCCAAAAATTTCCTTGTTTCCCCTTCTTTTTTGTGTGTGGTAAGAACACTTAACATGAGCCTCTTAATGTTTAAGCGCATATTATACTATGGTTCACTTTAGTGCTATGTCACATAACAGATCTCTAGAATTTATTCATCTTGCATAACTGAAACTATACC
>NW_007727845.1:47817-49167 GCF_000696425.1 Galeopterus variegatus | reverse complement strand
AGTGCTATGTCACATAACAGATCTCTAGAATTTATTCATCTTGCATAACTGAAACTATACCAATTGAATGACTTCCCATGTTCTCCTTTCCCCACCCCTGATAACTACCATTCTATTCTCTGTGTCTATGAATTGGATTATTTTAGATATCTCCTATAAGTGAAATCATCCTGTATATGTCGATCTTTGCCTGGCTTATTTCACTGAGCATAATGTCCTCCAGGTTTTTTCATGTTGTCACAAAAGGCAGGATTTTCTTCTTTTTTAAGATAGAGTAATATTGCATTGTTTATAAATATCACATTTTGAAAATCCATTTGTCTGTCAATGTACATATGGATTGTTCCATATATTGACTATTGTGAATAATGCTGCAATAAACATGNTGGTTTTGATTTGCATTTCCCTGAACTAGTGAACAGGTACATTTTTTCATATACCTGTTGGCCATTTCTATGTCTTCTATGATAAAAGCCCATTTTTTAATCAAGTTATTTGTTTTTTACAATTAAGTTGTAGAAGTTCTTTATATATTTTGGAGATTAACCCCTTGTCAAATATATAGTTGGCAAATATTTTCTCCCATTCCAAAGGATGTCTTTTTGCTCTGTTGATTGTTTCCTCTGATACGCAGAAACTTTTTAGTTTGATGTAGTTCTAGCTGTCTAATTTTGCCTTGGTTGCTTATGCTATTGTTGTTATATTCAAGAAATTATTGCCAAGCCCATTGTCATGAAGCTTGACATGAAAATCTATATTTTCATCTAGGAGTTTTGCAGTTTCAGGTCTTATGTTTAAATCTTTAATCCATTTTGAGTTGATTTTTTTGTTTATGTTGTAAGATGAGGATTCGGTTTCATTCTTTTGCATGTGAATATGCAGTTTTCTCAACACCATTTATTGAAGAGACTGTTCTTTTCCCATCGTGTATTCTTGGCACCCTTGTTGAGAATCAGTTGACTGTATATGCATGGGATTATTTCTGGGCTCTTTACTCTGCTTAATTGGTCTATATGTCTGCTAGTATGCCATTACCATACTGTTTTAATTACTGTAGCTTTGAAATATATTTTGAAACCAGAAAGTTTGATGCCTCCATCTTTGTTCTTCTTTCTCAAAATTCCTTTAGCACTTTAGGGTCTTTTGTGCTTCCTTATGAATTTTGGGATTACTTTTTCTATATCTGTAAAAAGTACACTGGGATTTTGATAGGGATTGCATTGAAATGTTGATAATTTCGGGTAATATGGATATGTTAACAATAAGTCTTCTAATCTATAAACACAGGCTTTTTTTCATTTGTTTGTGCTTTTTTTGATTTCTTTCATCAATGATTTGTAGTTTTCAGTG
>NW_007727845.1:47257-47729 GCF_000696425.1 Galeopterus variegatus | reverse complement strand
TTTTTTTCATTTGTTTGTGCTTTTTTTGATTTCTTTCATCAATGATTTGTAGTTTTCAGTGCACAAGTCTTTCATCCTCTTAGTTAATTCCTAAGTATTCTTTCTTTGTGCTATTATAAGTAGGTTTGTTTTCTCAATTCCTTTGTGGCTAGTTATTGTTAGTGTATAGAAATGCAACTGATTTTTGTATGTTGATTTTGTATCCTGCAACTTTACTGAATTTGTTCATTAGTTCTAATTTTTGTGTGTGTGGCATCATAAAGTTTCTTTTACATATGAAATAATGTCATCTGCAGAGATAATTTTACTGATTGCTTTCCAACCTGGATGCCTTTTGAAACATGGCATTTAACCTAAATACAAATGGTTAGGTGGCTATAGTTTTTCAAAATTTTATTCAACCAAAGTAACTTGTATGCTCTATTGACATTCCATAATTTCTGTACAATAATAATGGCAAATGGTCATAATT
>NW_007727845.1:43853-46825 GCF_000696425.1 Galeopterus variegatus | reverse complement strand
CAATATAAGAATATAAAATCCATGAGGCAGGTAGGGAATTTTGTTTGTTTTCTTCACTGATGTGCTCTAAGTACTTACAACAGTTCCTGAGACACTTCATATACACACAACAAACATTTGTTAAATGAAAGAATAAAGTGTATATCAGACGTCAGTCTCTCATAAATAAGCATTTTAGATATAAAGATGAAATAAGAAATAATCCTGAAACTTAAGCTCACAGTCCTTTCTCCCCCAAATTATCTTTCAAAACTAACCTCCACATTCCTAAGGAAATGATGGTGACACCGTGCATGTGACAGTAGTAGAAGGGAGTGAGATTCTGAAATGCAATTAAGGATAGAAAGTCTCTATGCCCATTTAACATACAGTGTTGCTACTCTATGCAGCTAAACACTTTCAGTAAATAGTTGCACTAAAATTTACTTATTTTGTTTAATTTCAGTAGTTTTACTTTAATTAGTAACATAAAAATCCAGCCCCAACTTGGAAATTACAAATTGAGGCACTTCCAGGAATCTGTTTATAGTTCATTTGTTTTTCTATGTAAATTTAATTCTCACAAGTTTTTTCAGTATTTGCTTTTCCAATTAATGATTTCAAGAAGTGTGTTTTTTCACTAATTAAAAAATATCTTTATGATAAGAAACTATTGATTTTCTTGAAAACTAGCACACTTTATCAATGTATACTCACACAGATTAATAAACAATTTGGGGGTATTAACTCTTTCAGTTACATAGTCGATTACTATGTAGTTTAATTCAGTACATCTGTTGCCTAAAAGACCAAATACATCTCACAGTCCGTAACAGTGATTCTGATGTGAAAGATTTAATGTACTATGGGTATTTACAGATAGAATATTATTCTCAAGTATTGTTTCACATATATGTTGATGTGAAATTTCTCATATGGTGCTTGCTAAATTTAAAATTCTTCAAAATCATGCTCTCAGTGTACCATACCTCTGAGGTTTTAAACTAATCAAATAACATTGTTTGGGTTACTGAATTATGAAAACTGGAGACTTCCTCACCCAGACTTAAGTAACAGTCTTCCAATTAATTCTTAAGAACTTCAAGATGTTCAAATATTAAATAATAAAACTGTCATTTGAAATGTCTGAAAAATTAGGGGAGGATAAAGCAGAGCTAATATAAGATTACAATTGAAAATAAGCACTACTTAAATATTAGTAATGTTTTGCAATCTAGATCAGAGAAGGAAAACAGTTTTTTTATGCTCTGTTCATAAAAATAGTTCTTTACGCATTTGAAGGGTCTGCTTTAAAATCAAAGGTGCAATTTATTTTCTGTGTACAGGTTGTCTGAAGATGTTTATGTTAGTGTCCACAGATGTTTACTTAGGCAGTTTGTGTGCAAACACACTGTGGTTCTTGATTTCTGTAAGAAGTCAGGTATAGACTTCCAAAGTCCCCTTTATCTCTCAACATATAGAACCCTCTTGTCTTAAGTTAGTTAATTTAGCTCTTTGCCAATACTGTCCACAGCCTTTGTCCGGCCTTCTGTAAATGTAAGCAAACATTGAGTATTTACTCTGTGCTAGGCTTGTAATCCTTTGTATCCAAGAACAGGATTGCTGACACAGTCTGCTTTACAAACGCCTTGCCATGTGTGGTACTGCGTCTGAAATGACCATATATGAACTCCAATCCAGACCATTCTTGATTATCCAAATTTTCTAGCCTTTGGCTAGCAGGTTATGTTCTTTGTTATTCTCCTGGAAAGTCTGAAAATCAAAGGGACACTAAATTGGGTTTAATGGCCAAATATTTGGAAAATTAAGAAAAAGCTACTTGTATCATTTTAAACTCAGTATTAAAAAAGTAGTTTGATTTGATCCCTTCTTGATTTGATCCCTGGAGATGTTCACAAATTCCAAATATTCTTAATGTATTGTTTTCCTACCTTATGTTCCCTGTCTTGTTTAATTTTTGTTGCTTGGCATTCTTCTGATGTGGTGAATTTTCCTGAACTGAGCTGTACAGAACACAATTTTATGTCCATGCTTAATGACTATTCTCCAAGTCTTCATTATGAGAAGTCTTTCTTCACCTGTTGCTGTTAATAAAACATATTTATGTACAATATATGTCAGTAACACCAGGCATAAGTCTCACCCAAACTTCCTACTTCTTCCCACTTCTGATTATGAGGGCCTACCAGAACTACTGCAAATATAGATTTCCCCCACTCAGTTGGACTCACTAACTATAGCGGAGGGTCATAGTGAGCTTCTGAAAGAATATTAATCTTTCTGAGATGGCCTCTAACCTGGGCCTTCCAATGAATGTTAATAGGAATCTTCATTCTATACTAATCAAAAAAAATTATCTTCTCCAATAGCCTTATCTGCCACATTTAGCCATTTAAAAATGCAATTTTTCCTTTCAGAAACTACAGTATAATCAAAAAAAAATTAGCTTCTCCTATAGCCTTATCTGCCACATTTAGCCATTTAAAAATGCAATTTTTCCTTTCAGAAACTACAGTTCTCCATTTGATCCATTTATTCCTGTTGGTGCAGAAAAGATAACAGCCATCTATGAATAGGGGTCATGCCAAAGGCAGCATACAGGGGAAATTTCAGCACTCCCAAGACTTGCTTCATTCAGGATCCCCCAAAATGCAAAGTTAGAATAATTTCATTATCAGCATATTCCAGGTTATTTTCTGCATTGTTTCTACATGTGCTAGTCTTTTCTCCTGCCCTCTACTTTTCTATGGTTTCATGTAGAATTTTAGCTATTCAAAGTCACCAATGTGGATACTAGTTTTCACTTCATTAAAGATAATTTTTGCTAAAGTGTGATTTTCTTATAGATTCGATCTTTTTAGAAAGAAACTTAGAATCTTCAAGAGGAACTTTCATTTCTAAATTATCAAAAATACATATAAAGATAGATGTTAGATAGCTAGCTGGGAAGATGAACAGACGGATAGATAGGT
>NW_007727845.1:41737-43279 GCF_000696425.1 Galeopterus variegatus | reverse complement strand
AGGGGGTATATCTTTTGACCTCAGTAGGAAGATGTATCAGCACAAAGGTTCAAATATGTAGTTGTTTAGATTTGAATAGTGAGTTATTTATCTTCTGCCAGTTTACAGGATGGAACTATGGTTCTCAAATTTTAATGTGCATTGGAACAGCCTAGGGGGTTTATTAAAACCAGATTGTCGGATCCCACCTCCCAAGATCCTGATTCAGTAGGTCTTGGGTAAAGCCTGAGAATCTGCTTCTCTAACAAGTTTCTAAGGGATGCTTATGCTGCTGGTGAAAGGACCATATATTCAGAACCGGTGGGGTAGAATATACTACTGACTTAAAGTGCATACATCGTCATAATGTACTATTTTCTTTTTCTTTTATTTTTTTTGAATTTTTATTTTGTCGATATACAGTGTGGTTGATTATTATGGCCCATCACTGAAACCTCCCTCCCTCCTCCCGCTCCCCCCTCCCACCCAACGATGTCCTTTCCGTTTGCTTGTTGTAACAACTTCAAAGGATTNCTCTATGTCACCAGGTTCCTTAGTGAAACATTGCTCAGGGTGAAGGAAAGGCAAACAGTTCAATGTTAGCTTGTATTTTACTCACCTGTGAAGAAAGCACATCAAAGTTTTTACAGACCGTACATATTTGGCTCGTTTGTTTATGCAGAAGAAAAATGCATGGTGCTTAATATGTGTTTCTTGTAAATTTGTTCATTCATTCACTCAACAATTAATATTTTCTTTGGATGACAATCTTTATGTCCAACAAGTCGAAACTCTAACTTATTAGAAACAACTATCAGTGGACTCTTTCTCTTACATTCTTTTTCACATGAAGCTGATGACAGAGTATCCAGGAGAATTCCCAAGACTTTGAGACCCTTGAAATAGATGCTGAGCCAAACAATGATGCTGTGAATAAAATCTCAGGTCTCTACTCCAGTGACAACCAAGTTCAAGGTTGGTTCATGCACTGTTGTGAGAAAAGTTGTTGAACAATAGCCTGACAATAGCCTGTGTTCTGACTCTCTTGTTTTTCATGCCCCTCCTCCATTCATCTAAAGTAGGCTTTTAGCACTTAATTGCCAAAAAGTAACCATCTTGCTTGACACTGTAATTTATGTTTAGGATTTTGGAAGTTTTATTCGTATTTTGTATTCGTTTGTTGTTGTTGTTGTTGTGTGTGTGTGTGTGTGTCTGTCTGTCTGTCTATATATATATACATATATATATTTAGCTTCCAGAGTTGAATTATTCAGTAAAAAGCATACAATTATTTCATATTTCTACGTGGGAAATGGGAAATAATAGGGAACTATATTAAGAAGGCTTTTTAAAAATAGTCTTCACAATAGCAAGAAATACACAGACTATATTAAGGAAAACAAAATCCTGTGAATATACCTGGAAGCAATAAGCCTGGACCTAGGCCAAACAGAGATCAGCTGCTAGTTTTTCAAGTGAGATAGATGTCTTTTGATCTCTGAAGGGGGTATATCTTTTGACCTCAGTAGGAAGATGTATCAGCACAAAGGTTCAAATATGTAG
>NW_007727845.1:29555-40651 GCF_000696425.1 Galeopterus variegatus | reverse complement strand
TTGTTATATCTTCTCCCCCCGTCCCCGCCCCGGTTATATTTTGTGTGTGAGTGAATTTTCTATGCCAGCAGAGACCGTATTGCCCTCGCTATATAAATAGCTCTTTGGGTGGGAGTTAATTTTTTTTTTTTTAATGAGCCTGTCCTATAGGGTGGTACCATTCATACAAGAAACAACACGCAGAGGGACGCTGAATTTGAAGTCAGGAAGTTTGAGACTAAGCCTTTTTTACTTTTCTGTGTTCAGTGGCTTGGGATGATCAATTATCATTAGAGGGTCACTTTCTTTCTCTACAAAATGGGAAAGATATCCACATCCCAGTACAGAGCAGTGCAAATTTAGTGGCTCTTCTCTATATAGTTGTAAAATCCATTGCATATGGCATACAGAGAGAAACGAAAGACAAGAACGATGCATATCAGACAGTTGATGGAGTCACCTTGGAGGGGAAGAATAGAGGGAAAATGTCACGTATTAAAGTTGTACATTTCTTCACCATTTGTATCTTACAGCAATAATCATTACGTAGGAATTTTGAACTTAATTAGAAAGTAAATAATAATTTTTTAAAAAAGAAATTCATCAGTACACTGACAGGGGGCTCCTGTTTGGAAAGCAATATTTTCCCATATGATCAGTTTATATTTCCCTTCTAAAATAGTGACTTATAAATGAATCCTTAGACTTCCTGTCCTTGCTAAAATAGAATCTCACTCCAGTTTCTGCAACCTGTTATTTTTCCTCCAGCCCCAGCTCACATGATTTCTGTGCTCTGTGTCAAAATGTGCCACTGCTGAGCACTGGGCTTCCCTAGGAGCGGTCAGTGAAAGTGATGTCTAATCAAGAATAACTTTCCCTGCAGGTTTCCTTCCTGTAATTTACTTCCCACTGTTTCTCAGGGAGGTGATTCCGCAGTAAAAATGCAGTCGCTGTTTAATCAGTTCCCTTGATTTCTTTCTGAAATCCATAAGAAGATAGCATTGAAATAATACCCTGTCTCTGGGGTGGCTTTAGAAACTTTGGGCATTTTGTCAACAATCCTTCTCTGAGCAGAACCCTGCACTAGGCACTACAGCTGGGGTAGAGAATACAGTGAAATAGAAAACGTAGTTGGTACTCTGTCTCCCTTGGAACATAAAGCTAGGAGGAAGGAATGAGAGATTTGAGTACAAAACAAAAAATCAGAATTGGGTGGAAGGCAGCTGGAAAAATGAGCAGTTCAAGCAATAAGGGTGAGGAAGAGGAAAAGTAACTAGCTCCCATTTTGTAGAAAAGAAAAATTGAGAGTTTTAAGGGTTAATGAACCTAGCTTAAAATTTTTAATTTTCATGTAAAATTGAAAAGATGCCAAAAATTTCTAATAGAGTATTATTCCCCAGAGAAAACAGAGAAAACGTATGTAGATCCTACCTCCACAATGCTCTCTCCCACCTCGGAGCTGCCTCAGTTAGGGATTCTATTCCAGTGATGGTTTGTCTGAATGTCTGTCTGCATTCTAGACCACAAGCTGTTCAAAGGCAGAAATTCAGCTCTTTATCTCAATTTTGCAATAACTGCTGTATTGCTCAGACTTCCTAAGTATGTTGAAAAAATGAATAAAAATCTTAAAAAATAATAATTTCCTGAAACAAAATCTAATACTGAAAGGTGTTCAGAGTTCTTTTAGGAAAATCTTGGATGCTACAACATTTGTCCCTACACTTATCAGTTGCAATTATTTAGAACTCTGTATATTCTAGTCTTCTCACAATTTCAATTATTCTTTTCCTTTTAGTGGAATCCTTACACATCTATTCTTTTAATTTTTCCTCAAATTGACTGTCAAGCCAACCTCCTTACTATGAAGCTGGGCTTCTTAATTGTCCGTGCAGTAAAACTTGTTGGTTCCTTTATTTTGTTCCTGTATTATTTCAAACCAAAAGATGAAAGAAATTTGTCAAAGTAGTGTTGAGGAAGGAGAATGAAACTCTGAAAGAAGATTGCTGCCAACAGATTTTTTTTTTTTTTTTGAGCCAGACAAAATCACTATGATTTTGTTTTGCTTTGTGTGAGTTCTTTTCTACACATTGATTGTCATTGTGGCAAGTCATAGATGGGAAGGGAGAAGCCATTTTAGGACAAGCCCGGCAGCATGCAGGTGATTTGGGGCACAGAGGAATTCCAGACCCTCCCACCACAATAGAAGTAAAGACACCAGTGAGAGACAAGGAAAGAACAATGGAAGACCATTCCTGGCAAGAGATCAGGCCTAACAAGCAGATGCCAGATGGAAGTCCAATTAATTCAAAATGAAATCTAGGGCAAGAAGAGAAAAGCTATTAGAGTAAATGAATTAATTTTACAGAGAATTAAATGCCACACACATCCAGGTTTACAATCTAAATACCAAATAGTAATCATTCTTTAGGCCAAATAAGCATCTTCCTGGAATTCTTTCATGACAACCCCAAAGTGGCATTCTTTTTCTGGACTCCTTTGATTCTCAGAGATACACCTCCCATTAGACAACGAGCATATCTCACCTTATGTTCTAGTTACTTTTCATGTGTGAGGTGTGATCTCTTCTGCTGGATTATAAATTTCCTTTTTGAAGCTTTTACACTGTTCATCTTTTACATAATAAATTCTTAATTACTGTGGTAACAATTATCATCATATGATCATCCAGTGACATCAAAGCCCTCATATGAATAATATTGTTGTCATCTCAAATCAAGTTTAACAGATAAAGCCTCTATCCTCTGGCACCTTGCAAACTGTATGCAATTGGTAACAACTGATGCCATGTCATTGGTACATGGAAAGTGTAATAATAAATATGCTGTCAACCAGCCCCAGACACTCTCAGAGCCCTGTTTTATTTCCTTCATACTCTTTATGCTCTCTGAAATTATTGTGTTCCCCTTTTTGGTATCCTTCTACTCACTAAGCTGTAAGCTCTTTGTATGCAAGAAGCTTTTCTGTCTTGGTCACTGACAAATCTTTAGGGCCTAGAAGAGTAGCACTTAGTAGGTGTTCAATAAATATCTATTGAATGAAAAAATTATTGTTGATTCTGATCATATAGTATGAAGCCTTATAATCCTAAACTCTTGACAGTTTATGAAATGAGGACCCTAGTGAAAGAAAGTAGGCAAGGACTCCAGTGATGCTGAACAATATTAAAAAGTGAGAAAGCAAATAAGCCATAGTCCTGTATGCAAAAATCTCAAATACTTTTAGGAAGAGGATAGTACCACTTCTCAAACACCAACATGAAGATTTCAGCTCACTATTTACCCAGTTTTAACGGAATTTTCACCAGTTTTATGACCTCTACTGTGTTTTATGCCTACCAACAAGGATGGTCAAAACTGTCTTCACAATTAGGTTATACATTTAGTTATCCTGTTCACAGAGTTATCCGTAGCAGAGCTGTAGCCATCCATGCTGCCTTTTGAAGTCCATCTTTTCATGTTATCTCCTTTGCATTTGTACATTATAAGGGTAACTCACAAAGGGGAAAGTGCTCACACACTGGTCTCTGTTCCCTAATGCACTTCAAAGGTAGAAGTGTAAATCAGCACAGCCACACTGGAGAGCAATATGATACCAGCACAGATGAAGACAATCATGTCCTAAGCCTTGGGGAAGCCTACTTGTGCATGAAAAGACATATACAAGAAAGACATATACAAGAGAAAACACATGTTGTTTGCAACCTGTCAATAAAAGCAAAAAATCAGAAACAACCTAAAGTCTTATTAACTTGAAAATGTATAAATACAGTGTGATATATTCACACAGGACAATATTACACAGCAAAGTAAATGAATCATAACTATTTCTGTCAATGTGGATAAATCCAAAACATAATGTCAAATGAAAAAAGTTAAATATAACATTGTAATGATTAATTTTAGGTATCAACTTGATTAGATTATGGAATACCCAGAAACCTGGGAAAGCAATCTTTTTGGATATGTCTATGAGGGTGTTTCTAAAAGAGATTAGCATGTGAGCCTGAGTGGACTAGGTGGGAAGGATCCACCCTCAGTATGGCTGGGCACCATTCAATCCACTGAAAGCCTGGAAAGAATAAAATGGAGGAAAAGGCGAATCTCTCTCTTGCTCAGCCCATTCTCACCATGTGATACCCTGGTTAACATAGGACCCTTAAGAATTCCCACTAAAAAGGCCCTCTCCAGATGTGTTTCCTGGACTGTGGACTTCCCAGATTCCAAACTGTAAGAAATAAATTGTATTTCTTTATAAATTACCAAGTTTCAGGTATTCTGTTATAAGCAACAGAAACAGACTAATACAAACATGCTTCAAATATAGTTTTCAAATCTTGAAAAAACACATAAAACTTACATATGCATAAATATACAGAAAAGGTGTAAGAAAAAGTAACTCCTGAATTAACAACAGTGCCAACTTCTGTGGATAGAAGAAAGGGTGTAGATAAATTGAGGAAAACACAGGCCTACAAGTGTATCTGCAATGTTTAATTGATATTTTAAAAAATTGAAAGCAAAAACATCACATAATATTAAGGTAGTTATGCACTTGAATGTTATATCACTTCCTGCCCTGGGCATATGTTTGAAATGTTGAAATAAAAAAATAATTAAAAAAAAAAACATTTAAAAACCTGAATGCAAAAATGTATTCACAAAGGGCCAGTTAAAAATTGTTCAGGTTGAAATAGGACTGGCAGATGGAAAGGAAATAAGTGGGACTGAAGAAGATGGGCAGGACAGGGGGAAACTGAGAAGTGAAAGTAGGAAACTGAGCCCCGGGGGAGAAGGTGAGACTTGAAGAGTGGACTGAGAAAGTCTCATGTGATAAAGGGTGAGGACAAAGAAGTCACACCAGGTCCAGGCCAGTGGCTCTTGAAGTAAAGGGAAGAAAGCTAGCATTGTCTGTAGACTACAATAGGAGTATCAGAAGAGAGCTATGCAAATTGCTGTAAAGCAAGCACATGAAAACATAATTAGTTATTAGTTCCCCTCCTAAGAGCTGCTACACCAGTGTAAAGTTAAGAACATCCTGGAAGACCATTAGTAAAAAGCTATTATTAGAGTCAAGGGTGGCTGGAAGAAAAGTGTTGTTGAGATTGTTTCTCAAGTCTAGTTGTGTTGTGTCTAGTAGAATGATATATGACCTGTAGTGATGGCTCACCCTCTTCCACTCTGCATAGCTAAGGGGATAGAGGCAAGATTGTTGTCTTTGCATGAGAGCTGTGAAAAAAGGCAAAGGGGACAAAGTATTGCATCAATACAGTATACATCCCAAGAGATTATCTTGCAGCACCTAGCAAAAGTTGCTCTTCTGGACAGGGAAATGGATCTCCCTTGGACATTTTAACTGTAATCACTGACTTTAAATCTATACTTGCTAAAACGTAGGAAATCTTATCTATCAATTTCTTGGAAGAAAGGAATACTGCAATCAGCCAGGCTGTCATTTATCACAAGGGAACTTGCTCAAAGGTACCTTATTTCTATGAGAGGAAAAAATATCTTCTTGGGAATTGCTACTCACACTAACTACCTCGCCTGACCTGTGCACCCTTGTTTTTGGCTGGGGAACAGAAAACTAGGTATTCTTTTATTGGAGTCTTCTCTTCCTTAAGTAATCCAGAAAACAAGGTAAGAGCAGAGAGAAAGAGGCTTAGAGAGTGAGAGAGAAACAGAGAATGAAAGGCAGAGAGATTAAGAAAATAAATGTTTCCAACCAGAATCAAGTTCATCACTGAGAAAAAATAGTGATAATCATTTTTCACTAAGGAAAACATAGCAGCTTTTAACCTGAAGACTAAAAATCAACTCAGCACATCCCTCTGCCTGTTTTGAAGAAGAACTAAAAAATAAGAACTAATTCTGATGAGTTGGTTAACTATCCCTAATGTCCCTGTTAATTGACTATTTACACTCGACACTTTATTTTGGAACAAAGATGACTTTCTCAGGATTTTCAATGTTTTTACATTAAATACACAGAATTTGAATAATTTAAGACCTTCAGTGTCAGTCTTTGACAAACTTAAAAACATAAGTAAAAATGCCTGTGGATAGACTGCAGTTTCCTTTTAAGTGGGATTATTAATTATTGAACTTGTCTTTACTGGATTATTTATTGTGAGTTGTTTTGACTCGTTTTGTAGCCATGTTCTCTGTGGTGATGTTCAGTTCTCTTTAAACTCTATTTTAAAATTGTCTAGCTACAATTTCATGGTGTTCAGACTTATCCTAAGCAATTTAGAGAACATTTGCACATACTCAGTTTCCTAATGCAGCAGTCATCCTGTCTCCCGGCTCATTTGCCTATTACAGAGGAACAGACGTGATGAGAAAGGTGATGGGGGATAGGCAGGGCAATTGACTCTTTTTAAATATCACATCTCAGATGAAAGTTAATGCACTTGATTTTATACCATAACATTTATGCCAGGGAGTGACAAGGTAACAAGCCAAATGGCTCCTACAAACTAAGTCCTCATTTTAGAAAATTGGAGGGCTTTAGAAGTTGATCTGATAGTCCAACTCCCATGTAATGGGATCTCTTTGACAGGTGATTTTCTAGACAACTTGAACCCAGAAATCAACCCAAATACTTACAGCCAACTGATCTTTGACAAAGGCACCAAGAACATACATTGGGGAAAAGACAGCCTTTTCAATAAATGGTGCTGGGAAAACTGGACGTCTATATGTAGCAGAATGAAACTAGACCCGTACTTCTTGCCACATACCAAAATCAACTCAAAATGTATTAAAGATTTAAATATAAGACCTGAAACTATAAAACTTCTAAAAGAAAACATAGGGGATACCCTTCAGGAAGTAGGACTAGGCAAAGTCTTTATGAGTAAGACCCCCAAAGCACAGACAACAAAATTAAAAAATAAACAAATGGGATTACATCAAACTAAAAACCTTCTGGGGCTGAACCCATAGCTCACACGGGAGAGTGCGGTGCTGAGAGCGCAGCGGTGCTGGGAGCGCAGCGGCACTGGGAGCGCCGAGGCCGCAGGTTCGGATCCTATATAGAGATGGCCGGTGCGCTCACTGGCTGAGCGCAGTGCAGGAGCCACCAAGCCAAGGGTTACGATCCCCTTATCGGTCACACACACACACAAAAAAAAAACCCTTCTGTGCAGCAAAAGAAACAATTAATAGAGGGAAAAGACAACCTACAGAGCAGAAGAAAATCTTTGCAAACTATGCATCTGACAAAGGATTAACATCCAGAATATCCAAAGAACTGAAACAATTTAACAGTAAAAAAACAAATAACCTGATGAAAAAATGGGCACAGGAGCTGAATAGGCATTTCTCAAAGGAAGATATGCAAATGGCCAACAGACACATGAAAAAATGCTCAACATCACTAAGCGTCAGGGAAATGCAAATGAAAACCACATTGAGATATCATCTCATCACAGTTAAACTGTTATTATCAAAAAGGGAATAACAGATGCTAGCGAGGATGTGAACTAAGAGAAACTCTTCTACACTGTTGGTGGGACTGTAAATTAGTTTAGCCATGATAGAAAACAGTATGGAGTTTGCTTAAACAGCTACAGATAGAACTTCCATACTACCCAGCAATCCTACGGCTGGGTATATATCCATAGGAATGGAAATCATCATGTCAAAGGGACACCTGCAATCCCATGTTTATCACAGCTCTACTTACAGTAGGCAAGAGTTTGAACCAACTTACATGTACATTGATGGACAACTAGATGAGGAAAATGTGGTATATATACACAATGGAATACTACTGTGCCATAAAAAAGAATGAAATTCTGCCATTGGCAGCAACATAGATGAACTTAGAGAAAATTGTGTTAAGCGAAATAAACCAGACACAGAAAGAGAAATATTGCATGTCCTTATTCATAAGTGGAAACTAAAATAAACAAACAAAACAAACAAACAAACAAACAAATAAATAAATAAATAGAAGAAAGAAAGATACAACACTCACAATAATACACTGAATTTTCAAAAGGAAAGAACAGAACTGTGGCTACCAGAGGTAGAACAGGGGGAGGTGGAGCGGAGTTAGCAAGAAATTGGTAAAGGGTCACAAAAAATGATTACATTGTCTAATATTGAATATACTAAATATTCTGATTTGAGCATCACATATTGCACACAGGTTTTGAAATTCAGCCCTGTACCCCACAGACATATACAATCATTTCAAATAAAAAATTAAAAAAGAAAAAAAAGTGACTAATTTTTCTTCTTGAAAGTAGTTGATTCCATTACTGGAAATGTCTTATTGCCCTAAAATTTTTCCTTATATCAAGCTTCAATCTGTTTCCCTGTATCCTTTTATTCTATTTCTGCACTTGGGAACAACCTAGTACAAAGCAACTTCTGTGTCCAAGGGCTTCACAGCCCTCAAAATAATTCATGGCAACTTTCTTTTTTTTTTTTTTTTTTTTTTTTTCTTTCTATCTTCTCTACTCTAAGATACTTATCCTTAACTATTGTCAACAACTCCTCATGGAACACAATACAGATGCTCCTCAACTTAACATGGAATTACTTCCTAATATTTCCTTTCTAAACTGAAAACACCTTAAGTCAAAGATGCATTTACTACCCTAATAAACCTATTGTAAAGTCTAAAAATCATAACTTGAACCATTGTAAATCAGGGACATCTGTATACAGAACCTCCGTTATTCTGATTGCCCATGAGCCAGACCACTTTTGTCTGACATTCAGGGTGGTGGTTAAAATCCCTGAGCTGTAGGGTCAGAGAGAGCCTGGGTGGAGTCTGAGCTTTGCTGCACTTTAGCTATGTGGCTACTTAGGATAATGTTGGTCGCCCCAACCTCCTTCAGTGAACTTCCCCTTCCAATTACCAGCATTTGCTTCACTTCCTCCCCAGGAGAGTCCTCAGACTTCAGAAGCCTGTTTTGCCTGCCAGCACCAAGAGTAGGAGGTGCCTAGAAGTTTACATGCTCCCAGAATGAAAGAGTTTGAAGGCTTGAGTACCCTCGCTCTAGGTTAGCATAACCCCAAGCCTTAACCTCCACTTCAGAGCTCCCCTGTGCAAATGGGCTAAAGCTCCACTCTCAGACTTTTTGAAGTTTCTTCCTTATGGGGCTTCCTCCGCTCCCTGCCCAGCTTCTCTCACTTTCTTACTTGTTTCTCTTGCAAGCACTTTCTTAATAAAGCACATACAGAATCCTCATCTCTGGTTCTGTTTCAGGGAAACCTGGCCATAGATGAGGAATTATCATAATCATGAAACCTCATTTTTTATAACCATAAATGGGATCAAAATTGTACCTACTTGTAGGATCAATGTAGGGATTAAAGAAGAAAAAGCACACAGCATGCTATACTTTCTGATATAAATGCATACTAAAAAGTAACTATTATTATCAGATTCTCTGTCCAAAATTGAATGACTTTCAAGTTGCAGAAATTCAAGGCTTTTCCTTGTCGAGTTTGGGAAGCCATATTTCTATTAATGAAGCCTAGGAATGCTGGCTTTCCCTGAGAGGGTCTAAACTGGTGACTGCCATGGAATGAAATCTCTTTGCAGAGGTGCTGAAGGACTTGTGCATGGCCAGCACAGACTGCTCAGCAGCCTTGGCTGCTCTCCTTTCTGTAGGCACTGTTTGGCAGTGAGCCAGAAAGCCCAGAGTGCCAGCAGCATTATTTTGCTGTCCTGTCTGGGGCACCAAGAGGAAAAGGATGTTTCCAATGTAGAACAGTGAAAGTCAAAATCCAAATATTGTCCCAAATATTAATTTCAATGAGCTCTTGAAAAGATTAAATGTGGTATAAATCTATATGCCAAAATAGTATAGCAAAACTGAGGCTTTCTGTTTTTCATTTGGTTCATCGGCCTGCATATCTAAGAGGTAAAACACTGTGCAGCCAATTATGAGATGAGATTGATATTCTAGGGATGCACTCCCCCAGCTGCAGAACTCAATGCAGGTTACATACGCAGCTGAAGGGAACTGGGCAATGGTTTTAATTAATTGGTAATTTTGAGCCTCTCATGCTAAAAGCTACCTTAATGATAAAAAAAGAAACGATATAGGAAGGCAATAGAATTTGAAACATGTGGCCTGAAACAACTGCTAGATTACCAACACTGAGCTGTTAAGCAGCAGCCTGTCTTTTGCTCAGCCATTATATGCTAAATATTTTATAGTTATAAAAATTGTAAGTAAATAAAAATCACCTCAGCATTTTGAGTTTGTTAATAGCTTTTTTGGCTTCTGAAATAAATGATTTTGACTGGACTCTAACATTGTTTGATTTTGAGTAAAAACAAGTATTCTACTTATTTACCTAATATATGTTAGAGCTCAGAAAATGCTACTCCAAAGTGCTTTGAACTGGAGGAGATTGGGAGGGCCTCAGACACAGGTCATTCTACCACCTTTCCATGAGAGCTGGCCATAAAGAAATTCTCTGATTTGCCTTGATGGAATGTAGTTCATAAGTCCCCCTCATTCCAGAGGGATGTCACACAGAGAGGCCAAGAAGAATCTGAACAGACAGACTTGCTGGGCTCCCCCCTTAGTTTATTATGATTAGATTATATCCTTTTGGTCCAATCACATTTCTGTATGACTGTCCCTTCTTCACTGAACCTAAGCATAAAAATATACAGTTTTCTCTGGGTCTTTGGGTCTTCATTTCTTTCTTTCTTTCTTTCTTTTTTTATATTACTAGTATACATATTGTTATGAATTGTACTTATTCTTTACGCCCCTTGTCCAATCTCTCCCTATCTCCTTCTCCCTCCCCCCTCCCACCACTGATAACCCTAGATGTTTTCTCTTCTTCTGAAAGAGTAATGGTTACTCTGTTGATTTGTTGTCTAGATGATCTGTCCAATGCTGAGAGTTGTGTTCAGGTCCCCCAATGTTATCATAGAGCAGATGCTTCTTCTGTCACTCTGGAATGGGCTTTGTGGAGAGAGACATCCTGTTCTTTTCTTTGATCTCTACTGGTGATTCTCCTTTTCTCAATGCACTCCAGTGGCTGGTGGAACATCTACATAATGGTTGTGATGTCTAGCCACTTTCATGGCAGCCATGGTTACTGTGGTGGCTGTGG
>NW_007727845.1:27175-29101 GCF_000696425.1 Galeopterus variegatus | reverse complement strand
GATGCTTCTTCTGTCACTCTGGAATGGGCTTTGTGGAGAGAGACATCCTGTTCTTTTCTTTGATCTCTACTGGTGATTCTCCTTTTCTCAATGCACTCCAGTGGCTGGTGGAACATCTACATAATGGTTGTGATGTCTAGCCACTTTCATGGCAGCCATGGTTACTGTGGTGGCTGTGGTGAGCCACCCACGTGGAGGTGATGTTTTTGACATGCTCCTTGGCACTGGCCGTGTGCCTGGTTGTTGGGGGGGTTCTGGTCCCCTGCTCTATGCCTCAGGACCTTGGGAAGGCCCCGAGATGCTGGTGGGGTGCCTGGTTGTGGAGGGAGGGCTGGTCCCCAGATCCATGCCTCAGGTCCCTGGGTGGACCCTGAGGTGCTGGGGTGTGCCTGGTTGTAGGAGGGGATCGGGTCCCTGGCTCCATGCCTCTGGTCCTGGGTCTTAATTTCTGAAGGCTCCTGTGCCGTGTAAAACTTTGAATAAATAAGTTTGAAATGCTTTTCTCTTTTTAACCTGTCTTCTGTTATGGAAGTGCCAGCTGTGACCCTTAGGATGGGATAGGATGGGATAGGAAGTAGGATCATATGCCTACTATCATGCTAAAATCAACACAGGACTTTAAGATTTATAAAGTCTTTTTATACATTATAATTTCATTTAACCCTCAGAGCAAAGATAAAGAGAAAAATTATTATTACCCTCAACTCTATGTTAGAGATAAAGAAAATAGGGTCCAAAAGGTTTCTAATCCATCTGTGATTACAAAGTAACTGGTGATGTTGCACTACGGACTCCGATCTTCTAATTCCACATTGCATTGAAACTCACCTCATGTCAACCTGTATAATATCTTGTTGATGTTTCTAACCCAGAATAAGAGAGTTTACTTTATCATGGTCAAAATATCAAGCAAGGGAAATGAGCTCATTTTTTAATTTTAGCCAGTTTGATTCTTATCTGGTAGTAAACATAATCATCTTCCCTAAAATCTTGATGCAACTGAAACCTCAACACCTACCTTCCTTCTTCTTTAGACAATAAAGGTCGGGGTGATGTCACTATTGTACTCATGTTCTTGACACTCACAGCCTAATTTTTGGGGGGAATATATTTCCTAACTGAATGAATAAGTTTGCTTGGGAATACACAATTTACAAGAGAATTATCATGCACGCATATTGCTTGGGAAGGGCTTCCAATCTTGATGAATTTAGAAAAAATATATATATACATGAACACAGAGAGCAAGTAAGTGCAATACCAAATAATGCTAGCAACAAGTTCAGCCAGGCTTTGCAGAGAGATGCCCTGTTAGGGAAGGTTGCCTGGGAGCCATAGCTGATGCTCTCAGTACTCCATCCACTTATCCTGGGATTGCTTCAAAGGCTGTGCACTCACAGGCTCCTGCGTGCTTCCATTCCCAGCACCCAGGTGTCTTCGACAGAGGGAAGCTGGGAATGTGTGTGAATTTATGCCCCTCCTCCTGCAACAAGCACAGCCCTTAAGCAATGCCCTTGGCTTCTGTGCCCTGCATGAGACGGTTTGGATGTGTAACCAACACTACCTCCAAAGCTCCCCCATGAGGCTGAGCCAGTTAGCTTCATGGGACTTCACTCCCTGTCCTACCCTTGCTTGGCCTCCTTTTCATCCTGGCCTCACTTCCCCCTCCCCCATCTATTTTTTCCTGCACAAACCTAATAAGTCATTTTTCACACAAGTCCTCTTCTTTAGATCTATTTTTATGGAACCGAATTTAAGACAATGAAGATTGAAACAACCTGGCCTTAAAATATGCTTCAGATTTGACAGGTGTGCTAGAAGTTTCATTCCAAAAAGACAGAATGTAATGAGCAAAGGCACAGGCCAGGAGTGGTTTGTTTTCTTTATGTAGATGTCAGGTGGGGAAAAAGGCTTCCTGACAACTAG
>NW_007727845.1:24356-25947 GCF_000696425.1 Galeopterus variegatus | reverse complement strand
TTTTTTAATTTCTAATTTTTCCTGGACTGAGGAGTACATACCTTTAGTGTAGTACTCTTCAAAGTATGACCTGCCCATTGGTAAAAACCCTTCCTGTGTCTTATCAGGCTTTTCATTTCCTAACACATTTGACCACAGTACTCTTTGCGGGAGTCATTCCTGTCAATACAGTGTAGAATTGCCTGTCCTGTAAACACAGTCTGGAAAATGATGTCTTAGGAAGTTCAGTAAAAGAGGTAGAGGCTGGATGGAGGCCAAGAGCTTTGTTAGGGAGGAGACTAGGCTGGTGCCTAGAGAAATGAAAAGGAATGAGAAGCAGAGGCCATCTGAAGAAGCCATTGGATATTGCAAATGGAGAGGTGGAAAGATTTTAAAAACCTGAATGTTTTACTCCCATCATAGTGGTGTGAGCTACATAAATGGGAGTCTAGTGGTATGAATTTTCTGACTCCAGTGGCTGATATCTAATGGAAAACAGGAAATGGGTCAGCATCTTGAAGTGAAAAAATTAAAAATTGAACGATTCAGCTTAACTACTAGCTACATTACCTAGCATCATTTTAGCAACATTAAAGGGAGTTTTATTGAATTTAAACATTAAAAGGTGACAAAATTAATTTTTTAAAAAAAGCTTGTCTGTAGTTTCACTCTTAAGCTCAAGTAAGATAAGGATGAGAAGTTTTGATATCATTTTCTGGATAGGCTAACCAGAGGTTTTTGTTTTGTTTTTTCCAAATACATTTTTAAAAAAATTTTAATGGGCACATAAAATACATGGAGATCTTGTCAAAATGCAGATTTTAATTTAGTAGCTATGGGTGGAGCCTGAGATTTTGCATTTCTAACAAGATCCTAGGTGATGTGACGTTGCTGGTCCAAGGACCACACTTTGAGCAGCAAGGGACTCAAAACCAAGGTTCAACTGACAATAAGATGCAGAGGGACTCTAAATTAGAATTAGAGTAGAAATTATTCTTACTCTTGTTAGATATTTATTGTATCTTTTCTTACGTATACTTGTTCATTTGCTTTATTAATTTCTTATAATACTCACTGCCAGCTGAGCAGATGAGAGAAGAAGGAATGATAGGAGGGAAGATGTGGGTAAGGGAATTTAAATGAGATGTAAAAACCCATGGGAGGCTCCAGTGAAGACTAACAATAGGCTTTCAGAAAGAGAGTTCAGCACCAGTGGGAGGCTCCCACAGCTCATTTACAAGTTTTATAGGGGAAAGGGAACGTTTTATCAAGATATATTTTTAGCATTTCTTTTTTCATTCTAAGTTCCTCATTTAACTGTTAATTTTATACATGCTGTGGGCTGAAAGATATGAATAAGATTTTCTTTTGATAGCAACGTAACCTATAACCAGCTACACTCGTTTTTAACAGAATCTTCCTTCTCTATTATGTTTTGTTATTTCAATAAACTTCATTCTGTAAGAACGTTTTCCAATAGTATTTCCTTCATTTTCATATGTCAGTACTTTCTTAATTCTAAAAGCATCAGCTGATGTCTAAGACGTAAGAGAACGATACAACATCCTTGCAACCATTTATATTCAGAATACAATGGCAAAAAGAGAAATCG
>NW_007727845.1:21346-22704 GCF_000696425.1 Galeopterus variegatus | reverse complement strand
AAAAAAATTAGCAACTGTTGAGTATTTCCAATGTCACAGGTACTATTCAAGGCACTTTCACTAAATCATCTCATAAAATGGCTGGAGTCTAGGTCTCCAAATTAAAAAGGTAGAAAATTACAGAATATCTTCAAATAATCAAACTGCTGTAAATATTCTAGTTTAAGGAATACAATTTATTGTGACAAATAATTACTGTGTTCCTCATATGAAACTTGATAATTGATTACGGAGCCAAGAGACTGAAAAGGAAGTTCACACAAGAGGACTTCACCAGACCCCCTTCTAAGACTAGACCATTGCCAATGGATCTGAGAACTTTGGGTTAAATGAATCCCTCATTTCCCACCCAGAGGCTATTGTATTTTATGCTTAATTTCTTATATCCAAAGTCAAATGAAGGAAGAACAGACCCCTGCCTTACCTGGGATGCATTTTTAATACCTGACTTGAGTCTGCAGCCCCTCTACTCATAAACATATCTTGTTGGAGCAGGTCAGTCTTTAAGAATTGATACAGTAAAAAAAAAAAAAAAAAAAAAAAAAAAACCATAGTAACTATAGGAACATTTTAAAGATGAGAATTATACCTAAGGTGGAGAAGTTAGCCAACTTTTGTGAAAATAAATAGAAAATGGAGGATGAGTGTACTCAAACAAAAATAAAACAGTTAGAAAAAGCAAATAAATGATTATTAAAATTGTATCTGGCATTGTATGAGTTAAAAATCTTAGGNAAAAAAAAAAATGTCCTGTATTTATGATAGTTTTTCTTTTATGATTAGATTTTTAACATTTTTTTGAAATCTTTCCTAATCTGTGAATTATTCTTATTCTGTGTAAACATAACCTTATCTTCTATCAAATTATTCTTTTTGTCTCACTTCGGTTGCTAAAATTAGTTCTAATTTATTTTGTGTACAATTCTCTAAATTACAGTCAAACTTTGCTTTATGGAAGACAATATTTGCCAGCAATCCCAAAAAGTGCTTTTGGATTTTCAATGTATACACCAGAAAAACAGCACAATGGCCAAATTATTAAATATGACTAGGAAAAAAAGGCAAAAATCATCTGAGTGCCTCCAATGCCTCATAGTAGATACTGGGAAGCACCTGACATGTAGAATTTCATCTAATCCTAATTATAATTCCATGAGGTAGATTTTTCTATTATTATTCCATCTTCCCAGTGAAAGTCTTTTTATTTCTAGTTCATTTTTAAGAAAAACATTTTATTTTTCCATAAAATGAAATCAAACAATTCATAAAGGTGAAAAGAAGAAAGCAAAATATCTTAAAAATCCCACCACCCAGGAAAAAAAGCTATTAATGCTTGCTGGAAAATACTCCAGATATAT
>NW_007727845.1:18419-20601 GCF_000696425.1 Galeopterus variegatus | reverse complement strand
AAAATCCCACCACCCAGGAAAAAAAGCTATTAATGCTTGCTGGAAAATACTCCAGATATATCTTTCTGCATGTATGTAAACAGACAGTATTGCTATTTATTACAGCCACAAGGATAAATGATAGATAAGGATAGATTGGTTAATACATAATATAGACGAATAGAGACAGAGAGAGATGATAAATAGAAATCCAGCTACTAATTAGAAAAATTAATGTATTTTTCTTTCTTATATTTCCATGTACATAATCAGCCAAAGGCATCATGTATGATAGTGGTGGCAAGGTTAGGATACCTGAAGAAATGCAAAGAAAAAGAAAGAGTTAACTCTTCTGCGTCCAATATTCAAAACAGGATTTTAAAAAGTCATTAGGATTGAAGATCATACAACGAGAGAGACTATATATATTTCTTTATCTTCCCTTTAGTACATCAAGAGCCAGGCCATAGAGTTTTACAAATGTGATTTCCATACCGGAAGAAGTCCTGGGTAATCTTTATCTTGGCAACTCCAGTGGTCAATTCTCAATCATCATCTGATACATGAGTAAAGGGTGCTTTACTACTGCATAAGCTTATAATCATAATTGCCTTGCAGGTGCAGGGTTTTTATAAAATTTCTTGGAAATTGCTTTAATCATTTTTATGATATATATTGTACCTCATGTTTTACATAACCACCTTGTCTTTTAAAGTTTGTGTTTATATTATGTCTCCTTAGTGGAAGACATATTTTTTGCTCTTCTTTCTAGTTACCAAAGTCCACAATGCTAATAGCTATCCAACTGATATTAATTGCTTGATTAATAGTGCTTTTGGTCAGTATAGAACTCTGAACTTTTCAAAACTCCTAAGCATGCTTTTTCACAAAAAGCTTTAACTACAAATATAACAAGTTTTTAAAAAATTAAATTCCCATCTTATGGAGAAAAACAAATTGTGTCATAAAGGGTGACAATGACTTTCCTCACATCATACAGTCAGCATCTGGTTGACAGCTAAAAAAATTACATCAGTTCTCCATATCCCCAGCCCAACCTTATATCCCTTTGAAGTTCTCTCTAGACAAGTTTTTTTTACTTTGGGATCAAGGCAAAAAGTATTATTTGAACAACCACTGCACAGACAGATCTATCAGGGCTAGGCTGTTCCTTCTAATTGTTTGGGTAAGCTCATCAATAACCACATAGAATGTATGTACATGATCAGCATTTCTAAACTAGATCCTGAGCCATTTGTACCTTGTTTCTCCTTGTAATTTCTTTTATTGCTAAAGTTTGCTCATTCTGTCATTTTTTTCTGTCCAGGGCTCCACACTGATGGATGCACTGCTCTGACCTGTAAATACAAGTACATGTTTTGGTTACTGTAGCTTTGGGATAATCTGTCTCTGCCAAACTGTTCATTGCTCAGGCAGTTAGTGTGTTCTGTACAATAACAAAAACTGGACATCAAAGAAAACCAATGTATTTTATATTTTTAGATGAGTAAGGGAGTCCTTTTTAAAACATTGCTTCTGAGCCTAGAATTTAAAATACAAAACAGTGATTGGGTTTTAGTGAAAGTAGTTTAGGGATCCACAAGCCCTCATATCACCAGACCCTGATTCACTCCAGTCTTAGTTTGTTCACAGTAACATAGGCTTTTTCTAGCCTACTCCTTAAAACTCTTCCAGATTCTGTCCATTACCCAGTTCCAAAGCCACTTCCACATTTTTAGGTATTAATTACAGGAGCACCCCATTTATGGGTATCAATTTCTGTCTTAGTCCATTCTTGCTGCTATAACAAAATACCTTAGACTCAGTAATTTATAGAAAATTGAAATTTATTTCTCACTGTTCCAGAGGCTGGGAAGTCCAAGATCATGGCACCAGCAGATTCGGTGTTTGGTGAGGGCCTTTTCCATAGATGGCACCTTCTCATGGTGTCCTTACATGGTAGAAGGGCAAACAGGCTCCCTCAATTCCTTTCATAAGGGCACTAATCCCGTTCATGAGGGTCTCTCAAAGCCCTAACTTCTTAATATTTTAACATATGATGTTAACAATTTTGGAGGACATAGACATTCAGACCATAGCAACTTTATACTTAAAACAAGGATGCTGTTCCTAAAGTTTCTTTCTTTTTTTTTTTCCTTTTTGTCTTTTTTTACTGACCGGTAACAGGATCGCAACCCTCGGT
>NW_007727845.1:14902-17794 GCF_000696425.1 Galeopterus variegatus | reverse complement strand
CGGGAGCGCCGCCACACTCCCAAGCGGCACACTCTCCAGTGCGCCACCGGGCCGGCCCAAGTTTCTGTTCTTTAGTTTGTATATATATATATTTTTTAATATTAAGAAAATAAAATAAGCTTATAGTATTAAAAAATTCAGACAAAAAATCTATAATGTGTAAAATAAAAACATTTTACAATATCTCAGAACTTAAATTCAAATTACTGTAAGATCTGATTTACAAATTCTGTCTATAGCTGAACATTTTTACACCTATACGTAATAGAATTAATCATACTTTTAGAAGCAGAACCAATGGAAAATAAAATATGAATTCAGAATCTCAAAGACACACTGACAGACTTTTTTTTCATAATAACAACAACAAAATACTTGAAATATTCTCTGCCAAACAAATGACTGTGGAAACAATGGAATAGGCAGTAAAGAAGGTTAGGGTCAAATTAAAGAACAAGAAATGAAAACTTCTGTTATAACTGTATGATGAGCTCCTTTATGATTGTAACACATTATAAACTCTAAAACGATGCTCAGCCTCAGTTTTATAAACACATCTCATGATCCTGCCCCATGTTCTGTTGCATTTGAAAACGATTTTTCTACTCTAAACCTCTAAATTTCAGGCTGAGGAAATCTGACTTAAGAGCACTTATTAGAGTGCCTATTTCATTACATTTCCCGCCTATTTTATTACATTTAAACTACCTTACAATCTTTGGAGTGTCTCAGTTAGGTTTCCCTTGAACTTATCACCTTAAAAAGGCACATATAGGCAGTATCTTTTCTAAAAGCACCAACTTATATCAGCTTATTAGCTACAATGACCACTTCAATGGGATGACAACCAAGGGGAATAGAGGTCTCGAGTATCCTGGAAAGTTTTGATGACTTAATAATTCCATCATGTGGTTTTTGTAGTGTTTTGTTTTTCAACCTTTCTCTTGGTCTTCCATTCTCAGAATCTGAAAAGGCTTTAGCCTAATGTCTAAAACTCTCCAGCAGTATTCAGATTTCCTTTTGTGAAAGTGGGTAGAAGAAAGGAGAGCCTCTCAGAATGATAACAGGCAACTGCTCATCCATTCCAAGCCCTTCAGTTGTAGGACATTACAGCATTTAACAACTCCAATTTCACTTAAGCCCCTCAAAATAATAGAGACATGTGCACTTCTGCCATCACTCTAAAAACTTTGGAGGCCACATTGCCACATGAAATTTCTGGTTTAATTGACAGCACAAAGCTTGAAGATTTTTCTCTGATTTTGTGATACTTTCCTGATTGCTTCATAACTTAAGATACCCAGAATCAAGTCAGCCCTTCAGCTATTCTTATGGCCCAAACCATCTTTATTTTAAAAAGTATCTATTTGTATTTATGTCAGAAAATTTAAAGCTAGAAGTGATTGTTTATACTAATTCCAGTTTTATGTAAATGAGGAAACACATGATTCTGCTATTTCTAGTGTTAACATCGTTTTTGAACATCAGCCTAAGATTTCTAGTTGCCTGCTAGACTTGAAATTCAGTTGTCCTATAGCTCCTCAAGTTCAACAGGTAAAAGCTGAACCTCATCTTTTCCCATGGAAGTTATTCTAATTCTAAATCAGTCAAAATCCAGTAAGGAAAAACAAAACTACCCCAGGTATTTTACCAGAAAGGATTTAATATAAATGGGTTAAAGGCTGTTGGGAAGTAAAACAGAGATAGTGGCCAAAGTAGCAGCTTCCTGGGAACAGCCAAAGGAAGGGTTTGGGTTGAGTTGAGCTCACAGTTTGTAGGGGGATCCCAGGAGGAGGGGTGCTACCCAAATAGAGCTGGTATACCAGGAGTGGCGGGGGTGGGGCAGGAGGCAGAGTTGGGTCGTAGACCTCTGAGGAGGGGGCACTTCCAGGCTGCTGCTGGTGTTTGAGGGGTTATGATAAGTCTGGTTCTTGGAATGCAAGAAAGAAAGAAAACTAAACAAACCAGCTGGAGACTGGAGACAACTGCTGCTGCCAGGGTGAAGGGATTTCACTGTGAGAACACAGAGTAGGAGCAAACACACAGGAAGACTCAAATTGGGTCTCCCCTCCTCGTGCCTTCCAGTTTCTGCATTGGCACAGCCTAACAGCGAGCCAGCTGGCGAGAGCAAATGTAGTTATTAGAGTTGTAGTCCCAGCATCACAAAGCAGAGTGTGGAAACAGTACTTCTCACCTTATCCACGAACTGTCATCCCTACTCATCCTCCAAGTCTCAGCTAGGAGATTCCTCTTTGGCTTCAGAGATAGGGCTAGGGAAGTGCTCCCTTCTCTGTGCTCTTGTGTATTTTCATTGGGAGCAAAGGACATAATCACAAGAATCATACACACTCAAAAAAGACATACAATAAACATATGAAAAAGATGTTCAACTTCACCAATTAATAATCAAATAAATATATAATAAAGTAAGAAAATATTTTTTCACCTATCGGACTGCAAAAAATAAATAAATAAAGGTATCAGCAATGACATCTGTGATAAAGGATTTAGTAAAAAGCAGTTGCTAAAATGTAAACTGGTGATTTATCACATTACTGTAACCATCTCTTTGTTCTCGGATACTTGCCACAAGAATATGAACCCCTAAAGCTTCATAACAGCAGAGATGCTTAATAAAGATGTTGCTGAGTTAAAGAATGAAGGCAGTCACGGGACCTTCCTGAGGTCAGATGGTGACTGAATGAGGATCCTGGATTCTTGGATTTCATTCTAGGAGTCCTGGCACCAAATTACCCCAGTGCATGTCCCTATTTTTATATGCATATAAATCTCTCAGTAAAGAGATTTGAAGGTTTTATTAGTTTTTTTAAAAATATAGAAATGTATAAAGAACAAAACCAAAAAAAGACCCCATAATATGACCATCTAGAT
>NW_007727845.1:12290-13939 GCF_000696425.1 Galeopterus variegatus | reverse complement strand
CTGGATTCTTGGATTTCATTCTAGGAGTCCTGGCACCAAATTACCCCAGTGCATGTCCCTACTTTTATATGCATATAAATCTCTCAGTAAAGAGATTTGAAGGTTTTATTAGTTTTTTTTAAATATAGAAATGTATAAAGAACAAAACCAAAAAAAGACCCCATAATATGACCATCTAGATAATCTCAGCTGACATTTTTTTAATAAGTAATATATGTACATAGTTAGAAAAAAATTAAGCTGTTCAGGGTAGCACAAAACAAAATGTGAAAACCTTCCTCTCTCCACCTCCAGTCCTTTTAACAGAAAAAATTGGGGTTGTGATTTTAAAGATTTCCAAGGTTAGAAAAACATGCTCTAGGTATAAAGCTAAGGCTAATCTGTTTGGTTCAAGCTTCTTATTTTCAGTCTAAGTTACATTGAATTGTATTCCTGGATACTATACATCCTCCAAAACCATCATGTTATTATGGCCCCATGATATGGTAACATGGTAAAACTAGATAGACCTTCGATAATATGCAATTGAATTTTCTCATTATGGAGAGGAAACAATTGAAACTCAGAGAGTTTATGAGGATGTAATTAGCCTAACCCCCAATGCCAATAAGAAATAGAGCCACTAATAGAATTCAAAGCTCCTACTTTTTCACCCATAATGAATTCCTTATCTCAAAATTCAAGAAACAAGTATAGAGAAGTTAAAATACATTTTAAATGTAATAATAGATAACCCATGATTATTTTGCTTCAATACAGTGTGAATTTTTAAACAAAAGATTCTACTTCCTAGTATTTGTGCGGTACTAATGCTAGAACTATTCAAATGAAAAAATTCACATCTTACCAGGTGTTTCACATGAGTCTGACAACTGTTTTTAAAACATTGCTAACCCTTTAAGCTTGTATCCTAACATAATTTATGTTTGTGTAACTCATTATAAATAGAAACGGGAATATTCTCTAAATATTAGACTCAATGAGAATTTCCTTAGCAATATCCCAGCCTCACATGCCCAGGACTGTTAGTGAAAGGAGACAACAACTCTTCTTTATTTGCAATATTATAACTGAGATGCAAGTGTTGTGTTCTTTGGATTTCTTTGCCATTTGCAATAGTATCGTTATTTTGACAGAGTAAGGGTCTTGGGGGATGGTATTGCGGGATAGAAAAAATCACAATGCTCTAGTAAATTTTTAAAAATACTAAGTGGCAAATTAATGTAAATACTCCCTAAGTGCATCTATGATGATGGGAGATAGGACTTAGAATTAATTACCAAAATAAACATACCTAGAAAAAATTAATAAATTTAATCTGTGTTTTTTGTGGGTTGTCTTGATAAAGGAACAAAGGCTTTATTAAGGTATTTCATGCCAAAAAATGCAGATGACCCATTAAAATAGAAGATTACTTAATAATCAGATTTGCAAAATTGATAATAATGATAATATCCAATGAGATCAAAAATGGAAAAATAAAGAATTCCACACACTGTTGCTAGAGGTGCAAATTGACCCAGTTTTATGGAAGGTGATTTGGCTTGTCTATTAACATTTTAAACATGTGTTTTAGTCAGTTTTGTGTTGCTATAACAGAAATACCTGGGACTGGGTAATTTATAAGGAAAAGAGGTTTATTTGGCTTA
>NW_007727845.1:4646-11470 GCF_000696425.1 Galeopterus variegatus | reverse complement strand
GAAAGTGGCAGGCAGCTGGCAGGTACAAGCAGATCACACGGTGAGAGGAAGCAAGAGAGAGAGAAGGTGCCAGGGTCTTTTTAAGCAATGAGCTCTCTTGGGAACTAATAGAGCGAGAACTCACTCATTAATCCCCCCTCCCCCCCAGGGAGAGCATTAATCCATTCATGAGGGATCTGCCTCAGTTTCCAACACTGCCACATTGGAGATCAAATTTCCACATGAGTTTTGGAGGGGACGACACATCCAAACTCCATCAACATGTATGCCCTTTGATCCATTAAGTCTAATACTAGAATTTATCCCAAAGAATTAATTGGAAACTGTGCCAAAAAGTCTAAATGAAAGGATGTTTATTGCATTGCTTATAATAGCAAACAGCTGGAAAATGCCCTTAATGTCTATCAATAAAAATATTGGTCATTTATTCAATGAATATACAGCCATTAAAAAGAATGAGATAGACCCATTTGTACTGACAGAAAAAAAATGTTAATGATATATAATTAATTAAAAGAAAGAAAAACAGGGAATGGGCTATAAAATATACATGTTTAGAACTGTTTTAAGTTTGTGTGTGTATGTAGATATATAGATATACACTTAGCTTGGCATGGAATACCTTTATGTACTACTTTATACATTTTTGTATTGTTAAATTATTTTACAATGAGCTTTTATTATATTTATAATCAGCAAAGATAATAAAGGTACTCTAATTTTGGATTAAAAAAAGACTGCACGTAACTGCTAACTTTCTAGTTGGGTGATTGGGAATCGTGTTGTCAAGTTCCATAAAATGCTAAGTTTTTTCTCTTTTTAGTCTATATAATGTTAGCATTAAATTTTACAAGTTGCTTTTGTAGGATATAGGCACAATAAGAAGGCCCCGATTAAGTAAGCTTAGGAGGTCTTGGGTTCATTGTTAATGTTTTTCCTTCATTTGATATTCTGTAATAAATGCTAAATGACTTAGAATGAGTTTATTTCCTAGTAATGATGGCTGGCATGTATGGAAATTTACCACCTGACCGGTACTGGTCTAAGTGCTAAATGTGTAAGTTTATTTAATCCTCACTAAAACTCTAAATAATAGGTGCTAACGCTATCTTTATTTTACAGATGAAAAATCTGACGTATCAGAAGTTTAGGTAATTGGTTCAATATGGTAGAACTAGTTAGTATTAAAATATAGTAAGGAGTCTGATACCTGACTCCAACATTAGTACTTTTTTTCCTGCAAGACTTGATATTCCTTCCTTGATTTATGCTTTCACTAGGGGAAAAATGTTGTACTTATAAAGCTATTTTCTGGAATTGATATAAATCAAGAGGCTTCTGAGAATTTTTTCTTGTATTCACATTTAGCTAAAAACCAGGATGAGAGTTAAATGTTGCACATTTAGAATAAATACAACCCACAGTGGAAGAAAAGCCCTGAGGAAGATCACCTTCCAGTGACAGACAGAAGTGCATGTTCACTGCAGTGCAAAATGGACCAAGGAGAAAGCCTCTCAGTGCAGAGTGTGAGGAGGCGTCTGAGAGAACAGAATGGAGGGCGGGGGGGTCTGCTTGAGAGGATGAAGGAAGGCTTCAGGAAGGTGGTGAAACAGGAGCCAGCTCGTGAAACACTGTTGTTATTTATACAATTTATTGTTTTATTCTGAATGGAAAAAATATACTCATTATGTAGAACTTAGTACAGAGAATCATAAAAATGATGGTAAAAAAACCCACAACACATTTGGGGTCTGACCAGCTAGGTATAATTTCAGTAGGCAGTGATCAGAGTAGAGTGAAACACTGTTGTTATTTATACAATTTGTTTTATTCTGAATGGAAAAAATATACTCATTATGTAGAACTTAGTACAGAGAATCATAAAAATGATGGTAAAAAAAAACCACAACACATTTGGGGTCTGACCAGCTAGGTATAATTTCAGTAGGCAGTGATCAGAGTAGAGGCAATTTGGGGAAGAGAAAGACAGAGAGGTGGGAAGGACAGGATTATATTCATGTAAACTATTAAATTAAGTGGAACAAAAGGAAGTGTAATGTAAATCTGAAAGAGATTAGAGGAGACCGTCATAGAAGGCCTTACATGTGGGGGCTACAATAGGCAATGGAGAGCCACTGAAGGTTTTAGTGCAAGGGAAGGATGTGTTGAAGCCATGCTTAAGAAAGATTAACCTGGTAGCAACATTAAGCAAATGTGGAGAAGAAAATAATGGGAGTTTGGAAAGTGCAATAGTTTATTATAGTAATGTAGGGGGAAAGTCATATGTGTAAATCCCGAACTAAAGAGAAAATAATGAATAGAAGAAGGGAATATATAGGACATATAATTGTTGACTTAATAAAGTCCTACACATTTTGCCTAAAATGACAATATCTCCGTATGTGCAGTTATCTTACATTCTATTTTTCTTGTCTGGGGTAGCTTTTTAATTATTGAGTTGTCCTATTTTTGAGAGAAAATAAGTAAGACAAACAAGAATCAATTATAGTTACAAACTAAGAGCCTACATTACGAAGACATCAAGTTATCAAAAGGACTTGAACAACAGCTATTATAAATTTAAGTTTTTTCCAAAAAATAAAATAAGTGGGTTATGAGGATTTATTAAATGTAAATCTTTTTCTTTACTTTAACTTTTGCATTAATAACAGTTATATCATGTTGCCTGTAAATTATATCACATAAACAATATATAGTTCAGAAAGTCATTTCTATTTAAAGCTCATTAAGGGGGAAATGATGTTATGATGACAACAGTTTAAAACTCTCTCTACATATACTTTATAAATGGCCTTAGTTTGCCTTGTATTTTTAGGTATTGTCTATGTTATGTTATTTAATGTTAGATGATATTATAATTCCTGTTCAAGATAAAAGACACACTTAAGGGCAGCTAAAAGAGTTATTTGTATGTTAGGAACTCTGGCTCCTTTTTCCAAATTCGACTAGGAAATATGTTTCATTTTTCTAATTTCTGATGGAGAAACAGAAGTTGAGGAAATTGTAGAAGTTGAAAAGGTTGTAAAAATTGAAAAATTGAAGTCCTCATCTGTATGAGTATTTATATATGTACTTTTGGCATTTCTTAAATGTGTATGTAATGTCAATATACATAGAAAAAGTTTTCTGCTAAATTTTTCATGATAGATTTGCTGTGAGCACTGCAGGGGTTGCCTACGTCCCTTGCCTTCCACATACCACTGCTGTGATGCTCTAGCCAATGACTGATTAGTGTGGGAGTAGGAAAGCCCAGCTCCCTTGCCCTAGGTGGGGACAGCTATGAGGCAGAACTTCTATTTCAGAGCTGCCCTATGGGATCTACCTGTGGTGTCCCTACATGGGACTTTGTACTTTCAGGACACCATTCTCTGTCCTGCATCCCACAGTTCCTTGCCACTTTCTCCTGGGAGCACTTAATAATCTCTTAGACATGAATCTTCTTTTCAGAGTCTAACTCTGGGAAGCCTAACCTTAGACACAATAACCTTAAAACAAGTGGACTAGTGTAAAGTTTACTGAAAACACTTGGTCCCAGAAACCAGGCCAGGGATATGATAATAGCAACTAGACCAATGGAGAAATATATGGAAAGCCGTAGATACAGTAAGAGCTTGTAAATGTGCTTTTCTGAAAATATTTTTATGTCAAACTTAAAAGGAGAAAAAAATCAATATTATGTGATTCATCCTTTTTATAACAGTAATAGCTGCTATTTGGTAAATTCTTACCTATGATTGTCATTATTCTAGCATTTTTGAATATCTTATGCCATTTAATGCTTGTAACAATTCTATGACGGAGGCATTTTCTTTATTTCTCATGAGTGGAGTGTGGCTCTGAGATCACACAGCTTAGCAAATAGCTATACCAGGATTTAAACCTAAATCTAATCAGGCACTAAAGCTCAGAATCTTTCTACTTCACCTCCTGTATTATTTTTCTGTAAAAGCACCCTGCAAAAGAGTGGGTGCCTATGTTCATTGACTTACTACTGACTTTCCTCTGACATTGATGGGAAATGAGGTAGTATTTACTCAATGACTTTTATCAAAGAACTTACTCTTTGCAAATACAAACCGTACTATTCCAATTACTTCAAAGGGTTAAAACGAGTTTTCTCAAATCTTGTATTTTAAGAACCCCAAGATTTCTCTGCTTCTGGTTATGTCGTAGGGGTGCCTCTTAGGGAGGTCATCAACAACTTGCTTGAGCAGCTAGTGCAGAAAAGACAGCAATAAACCATTATGCAAGCGCCAAGTCTAGACAGGGCTATTATGCTCAATGCCCCGTGGTTCACATATAACTACTTAGATTGTTTAGATAATAACCCTGGCCAACTATTTTTCTGTGGTGGTCATTTGTGGCTTCTGAAAGCTGATCAACTTATCAGATACCTATTACCGAATGCTATGATGAAGCACATTCAGTTGTAATGTTGTATCTTTTATCTGTAACAACTGTGAGGGAAATCAAGAATGTCCACACAAGGGTGGCACAGGAAGCTGGAGCCATTTTGCTCTTTGTGGTCAGACACAGCAGCATATAATTCATATCAATCGTTGACACTGAAAGCAGTATAACTCAAGTGGATGGCATTGTGTGCGTCTGGCCTTACAAAATAAAAAACCAATTTCACATCCTACGAACTCTTCCTTTAACCCCGTGGAAGCAAATGCTTCTCATCCATGGAATAGTTCTACACTTGGCGCACTACCCTAAGTATTTGCTGTGTTTTACCTGAGCAATTATTTGAGTGATGAGACTCAATTTAAGAAAGGATATTAATGAAGTTGAGTGAATGTTCCATCTGTATCTGTAGATTACTTCGAGCATCAGAACTGATTCATTTTGATTGTTTCTATAAATATGGAAGGTAATTGGATGCTGTTATGGGTTGGAATTGTGTTCTCCAAAAATATGTTGAGGCCTAACCCCCAATACCTATGAATGTGACTTTATTTGGAAATAGGGTCTTTGCAGATGATCAAGTTAAGATAAGGTTATGAAGAAGGGCCCTAATCCATTATGTCTGTGTCTTTCTAAAAAGGAAAAATTTGGACGCACACGCACACACACACATCCACACACACACACACACACACACACACACACACACACACACAGAATGTCTTGTGTGGATGAAGGCAGAGATTGTGGTGATGTATCTGCAAGCCAAAAAATGCCAAAGATTGCCAGCAAGATGTATCTGCAAGCCAAAAAATGCCAAAGATTGCCAGCAAACTACCAGAATCTAGAAGAGAGTCATGAAACAGATTCTCCCTAAAAGATCTCAGAAGGAGCCAACCCTGCAGACACCTTGATCTCAGACTCCTAGCCTCTAAAACTGTGTGACAATGATTGTCTGTTGTTTAAGCCATTCAGTTTTTTGCTACTTTGTTATGGCTGCCCCAGGGAACTAACACAGATGTAAAAGCAATTTTTAATTTTCCAGTTTCTGTATATTAATTAGGATTGCATCAGTCGCAAGTGGCAGAAACCCAAGAACCTTGACTTTTTCAGGGCTCCAGATCAGGACTCTCCCCGTCCCTGAGGCTGCTGCCTTCATGCTGGCTTCATTGTCAGGAGGGGGCTTCATCGTAAGTGCAAAGTGGCTGCCAGCAGCTCCCTGCTCACATCCTGTCCTCTCAGCAATACCAGCTTTTCCTCCCTAATTTCAGCCAAAATCTGAGGACTATGTCTCACTGTCTCATCTTCATTACTGTGTGGATTTGGGGGATGACTAATCCAAGACTCTACATCCAGGAGTAAAATCAACATTTCCTAAACTGTATGGACTGACAGAGGGATATGAGTCATTCTCTGGACAAAAATCAGAGTGTTATTTACAGAACAAAAGGGAACTGGATGTGCATGGAGAAAAGCGAAACAGAACAGTGGTTCATCCCCATCTGACTCAGTGCTCCTCTAGTTTTCTTGAATATGAAGCCACAGGAAATTCATGTTTCTAGGTCCAAGTTTATTAATTATATTAATTTCCTCTATTGCTACTCACATTATCTCACTCCTGGACTCTCCAGACTGGTGTTGCTGCTACATTCTGATCTCCATATTAAGTTGTACAAGGTAAATTTTATCAAATTATTCATGTACACCTATTCAGAAAGCCTGAAATTCCCAGTATGATGTTTAGTTAGTCTTTAGCCCAGTATGTAAGACCCTCTATACTTACTATTTCAACTTCATTTTCTAATAATACCTTATGCAATTCATCCATAATCCAGTCAAGTTGGTGTCCTCAGAGTCATTACACACTGAAAATCTCCAACTTTCTGACCATGTTGCTATCACTTTGCTTGTCAAAAGTATCCTCTGGGCCGGCCCAGGAAACAGAACAGTGGTTCATCCCCATCTGACTCACTGCTCCTCTAGTTTTCTTGAATATGAAGCCACAGGAAATTCATGTTTCTAGGTCCAAGTTTATTAATTATATTAATTTCCTCTATCACTACTCACATTATCTCACTCCTGGACTCTCCAGACTGGTGTTGCTGCTACATTCTGATCTCCATATTAAGTTGTACAAGGTAAATTTTATCAAATTATTCATGTACACCTATTCAGAAAGCCTGAAATTCCCAGTATGATGTTTAGTTAGTCTTTAGCCCAGTATGTAAGACCTCTATACTTACTATTTCAACTTCATTTTCTAATAATACCTTATGCAATTCATCCATAGTCCAGTCAAGTTGGTGTCCTCAGAGTCATTACACACTGAAAATCCCCAACTTTCTGACCATGTTGCTATCACTTTGCTTGTCAAAAGTATCCTCTGGGCCGGCCCA
>NW_007727845.1:2370-3650 GCF_000696425.1 Galeopterus variegatus | reverse complement strand
TAATGTATTTTATCTTTTTGTCACACATAACCCTGAATGCATACTCAAATTTTATTGAGTGAATGTGGGACAACTGGAGAAAGCAAAAGATTTGGGCTATTCCCAAGATAGGACTCAAGAGTCATACTAATAATATTGGGGTGCAATTCATTTGATTCATAGTATGGGATGGATAGTGCTAAGAAAAATGTACATTTGATGAATTAATTTTTAAAACATTTAATTCAAAACTTTCTAGCACTTGCACTGAAGTCTTTCATATGTATACCTAGAGAGAGGAAGCACCTTCCTCTTCCAGCCACAATTTTCCACCCTTTTAAGAACTCGGGTATAACTTGTAAGTCTAAAAGAGCAATTATTGTTCTTGTACAGTATGTGAATACAGGCAGGAAGAGCTTAATAGTTGTTATATTTTCCTACTTGCTAGCTATACTCGAAACATAGAGCTCACTAGAAAAGAAAGGTTCAAAATACCTTAGGTTTAAAGAGTGCTTTGTATACCCAAATTTCATTCTTTTCTTGGCTCTTAGTGCATTTTTCAAAGTCTAGTTTGATATAGAGACATCTCCTAGACACTAGAAAAATTGGTAGCTGAATGTCCAAATAGCAATTAAAGTACAGCAGTTTTGCTGCTGACAATAGCACCAGTTTATTCCAATGAACTATGTCTCACTTTCCACAAATGAAGGAATTGAACAGTACACAAACTTTCTTCTGAAAAATCTTCCTTTATTAACTAGTAGGGAAAATACCATACCACTCCTGCATATACCATCCTTGTCCATCAGTGAAAATAAAATAAAATAAAGTTTATAGACAGGGACAGTAAGCGGGGTGGAAGAAGCTGTCAGGGGAGAAGAGGGTGTTTGAGCAATTGAGGCTGAGCAACTATTAGCTGATCGAACATTCCTCTCCTTTCCTTACCTACTTGACATTATTCCCACCCTCACTACTATTATTCCAAGATGGTCACTGGGTTCTCACCAAACTCACCTGATAACTTTTTTTCTCACCTTATTCTTATACGCTTATGAGAAAATCCACAAATCTAGCAACATATTTTTAAATAACGTGTGTGTGATTTTGTTTGGGTATGCGATGATTAAGACACTGTTATGCATGTGTACATCTGGTTTTATTCAGGCCTCTCTCTTTTCTCCTTTAGCTCATCTTTTTGAAAATGTTTTATTTCAGCATTAATTTAAAAATATCTATTTTTTATTTTACGCTTTTATGTTGTGCTTTTCACTAGTTTTATGACAAAGTAACTTTAAAAAAAA
>NW_007727845.1:0-1927 GCF_000696425.1 Galeopterus variegatus | reverse complement strand
TATTTTACGCTTTTATGTTGTGCTTTTCACTAGTTTTATGACAAAGTAACTTTAAAAAAAAAAGCTAGCCACGCCAAAAAGCATGAAGATTGAGCAAACCATAGTCCTTCTGCGAATGGATGTGCTGCAATCAACAGAAATGTTATATGGAACTGTTTCCACTCCTTTACATTTATACAAAGGTTCAAGACAACTGCTTTTTCATTATAAATTTTAAGCTGCAAAAGCAGATTACAAACCGTGGGGAGACCATTCCTGTCTGAGAGAGTTCATGTTTCTCATGTAGGGGTGAAATAAGAATACATCCTGAGCTTTCTTGGAAAGAAGCCACTTGTCTTTCCCAGGGGTCTGCTGGGGTTTCCTGAGCTTTTTACTGACAACAGTCAAGTGCTGTTTATGGGACAATGCCAAGATGCCATGGGGTTGCAGAACTCTCATTTGGCTGGCAGTCCTGTCTGGCTCTCTCCTTGGTGCTGGCTGCTTCCAAGGAGTTTGTTTCTGTAGGCTTTGTTTGAGGAAGCCATGCTGAAAAGGGGTTACCCTGCAAAGTCCTTGATGGATTAACATCTCCACATGAGTTCTTGGCTTTGTTACCTCCACCTGACCCATCTCCCTATGAAGCTTTTCTAAATTGATACAGACGTGCAGCACCTATATTTTATTTTTCCCTTAGCACTTAGCAGGTTTTGTATAGCTTTGGAATTCAGGTTGTGGTTTGGTATTTACTGAGTTTATATGCCATTTTAGAGTAGGTACCTGCAAATTTTCTTATACCTACAGCACCTAGGATGTAATAAGAACTCCTCAAAAAATGTTGTTCAATGATGGTAGTGGTTCCCAGGAAGAGACACAGAGGTTTTTAAATTATAAGATTCTGTCACATCAAGGCAATGATTAAGATCATAGATTTAGATATGTGGGTCATGGTTGACAAGTATGTTATTTTTATCTTTTCCTTCCTTTTTCAATAATTATACAAAACCTCCTATCACTCTCTCTCTGTATCCCTCTGTCTCTATCTCTTTCTCTGTCTCTCTTTCACACACACACACAGTTACAAGCTTCACAGTTTCACACACACACACACATACACACACTCCCTCTCTCTCATCTTTCAATAGAATATTAAGAGTAGAGGTCAAGAGCATAGTATCTGAAGCTAAACTGCCTCAGCTCCTATGCCACTCCTGTAATAAATATCTACATGACAATAAACAATTTTACCAGTGTCCTAGTGCCTCAGTTTCCTCATCTATACCTCATAGTTTGTTGAATTATTATGTAAAGCATTTAAAAGAATGTTTATTTCATTTAACATAATTTCTGTAAGTTCATCCATGTTGCTGCAAATGACAGTAGTTTATTCTTTTATATAGCAGAGTAGTATGCGATTGTGTAAATATACCACATTTTCCTTATCCAGTCATCCATCAATGGACATTTAGGTTGGTNAAGAAAAAGATAATAACCTTGTAACTGTATAATGGGATATATAAGTCAGCATTATTATCCTTATGTCATAGAAATGAAAATAGATTGAAATAGATTAAATGACTTCCCTAAAATTACCCCAAACACTCAAAGCGAGATGGTTAATCAAGAGGTAGAGTTTGAATACAAACCCAGGTCTTCTAATTCCAAGCTCAATACTTATTCATCCATCATTTAAAAAATGTTATTAGTTGTTTAATATGAAGGATACAAAAATGAAGATAAAGTCACTGCCCTCAAAAAGTTCAAGATGTTTTGGGAGTATCAAATACAGAAATAAATAGCATGAATCTGTCTCCGGTGTACCACCCAGATTCTCTGACATAAAGAGTTTTTATTAATTACAGTATGAGTTAAAGAATGTGCAGGGAGGTTTAATGTATTTTATCTTTTTGTCACACATAACCCTGAATGCATACTCAAATTTTATTGAGTG
>NW_007727844.1:350985-363597 GCF_000696425.1 Galeopterus variegatus | reverse complement strand
CGCTGCGAGCGCAGCCCGGTGGCTTGCCCCGCCATGACCCCGCCCTCTCGCCCACCTGCTCGGATCTCGGTGGGCTGACTTCTGCGCCCAGCGGTCCTGCCTCTGCCACCGTTTTGTCACCCATAACACCACCACCAGATCAGACCTGCCGCTGTCCCTTCCTGGCCTGACCCACTCTCTCCTGGGTCGTCATTGCCTGTCACTGAGTGTGTGGTCGTGATGCTCTCCCTGGGGCACCTATCCTCCCACCGAGGGGCACGGGCACAGTTTGACCTCATGGGTGTGGCCTCCTCACCCAGGACATCTCTGCCCTGTGGACACCCACCCCAATGTCCCACAGGCAGCCCAGTCAATGCAACTAAAACAGGTCCCGTCTTTCCCTTGAGCGTCCATTTGTGCTGCTGTAATGAAGGACCCGAGGCTGGGCGCTTTTGAACAACAGACCTTTATTTCTCACGGTTCTGGAAGCTGGAAGGTCCAAGGTCCAGGTGCTGCAGATGCACGTCTGGGGAGGGCAGCGTGTTGCTGTGGAACGGCAGGAAGGGCCTGGCTAGTTCCCTTGATCCCTTCTGCAGGGTCTCCCATCCCATCCATGCAGGCACAGCCTCACGACTTAGTCACCCCAAACTCCCCATCTTTTAACCCCTCACATTGGAACTTAGGTTCCTACATCTGAATTTTGGGGGGACACATACATTCCCACCTCCTTTCCTTCCTGTTCACCCCCTGCTTGAAGGCTCTCCTGTCCCTCCTGCTGGGACCTAGACAGCACGTGGGACACTGTCCCGTTGTCCTCTCACCCTCTGATGGGGGCCAGTCCATCTCCCCATGCTTCTTGGAGCGCCCCTCCTCTCTGCAGCCACTGCCCACTTGCTGACATCACTCTGCACACGGAGATTGCCCCTTTTCCTGGCCACCACCTTGCTGGCCATGGACTTTGCATGGTCCCTCTCCTGTTAAAGCCCTTCAGAGACAGCCCTGGGAGGCCCTTAAGCTACTTCCAGCTTTCCTGGGGCTCCCGGCTGTCCTGCATGCCCAGGTGTCCCTCCTGTGATCACTCTTCCTAGACTATCCCTGCCAACCCTCTGCCTCTGCCTGCCTGGCACAGACCTCTCTCTGGGAGATCCCTCAGAGCCTTCAGCTGGGCTCAGTGTCTCCTGGTGCCCACTGTCCCCTGGAAGAGTCTGGGGACCTCAGTTCGCCCTCTCCCTGTCCCTGTGCTGCCTGCTGGACTCTGCACGGTGGACAAGATGAGGTCCCGCCCTTCGCACGCCTCCCTCGCAGTTTGAGGGGACAATGATCGTGTGCCTTATTCTTGGCCCAGGAATTGGGGGAGGGGGGAGCTGAGCAAGAGTCCCCTCCTCATGAGGCAGGAGAGATGGCTGGACGGCGACTTGAGGACACTGACACCTGCTCCCATTTTCTCTGTGCAGTGGGAGGTGAGAATGGTTGTCTGTACAGAAGGTGGAGGGAAGGCCCAGGGTGCCCGGGAGATGGAGGCTGCATCTGGGTCTCCGCAGCCTCCTGTAGGGTCCTCCGGTGTAGCCCGTCACACAGGCCCTGGTGTTCCTGCAGAACAGGGAGGGGGCCCCCAAACCGTGGCCCAGAAGATGCTCTGGACCTGTTAGCTGGACACAGTGGGAGGTGCATTAGTGTCCTGCGGCTGCCAAAGCACCCCAGGCTGGGCGGCTTGAACTGTGGACACTTATCCCCTGTGATTCCAGAGGCCAGAGTCTGAGCTCCACGTGTCGGCCGGCAGGGTGGGAGGGAGGCTCTGTCTGCCTGCTGAGCGGTGGCTGCCAGCCGTCTCGGTGTTTCTTGGCTTGTGCTCCCATCAGCCCAGTCTCTGCCTTCATGTCACAGGGTGTCCTCCCTGTATGTGTCTTGTCCAAATATCCCCTTTTGGTGAGGACACAAGATCTGTTGGATCGGGGGCCCACCCTGTGCCCCGGTGACCTCACCTTAACTAATTATACCTGCAACAACCTCATTTCCAGATACAGTCACACTCTGCGGTGCTGGGATTGGACCTCCAGCATGTGGATGTGAGGGACACAGCCCCTCCCAGGAGGCCCAGGAGGAGGGACAGGTGGAGGGGAGACAGGGGCATGCCCTCCAAGGGCCCTGGGGTCTGGCTAAAATCTGGAGGTGGGAGGGTAAAAGCCACCACCTGTCCCGTCAGGAGGGCCACACAGCCTTCCAGTCCCAGGCCGTGGCTTCACAGCCTGGGGGACCCACGAGGCTTGGTGTGCTGCTCCTCCCTCCTGACCCTTTGCTTTTGAACCCCTGGCCCTGTCCTGCGTTTCTGTTTCTCTCTGGCTCCCGAAAACATGAGACCCAGCCAGCCTTCAAGCAGAGCGGCTGCTGGGGAGGCGCCCAGCATCCACCTGCCGCCCCTCTCTCGGGCGTGGCCCCGGACCCTCCCGGCTGGGCTCTGCCACGCTCTGAAGAGCGACTCATGGAGCCCTTAGGAAGCGGGGCGAGCAGTGTGGGGACGTGGGGAGGAAGCGGGCGCGGCTCTGGGCACGGGCGGGGCCTGTCGGCTTGTCTGGTCTCCTCTCGTCGTGGCAGCCATGGGCCTGGCCTGGTTTGGGCCCTGCTGTGCATGCTGGCGTGGGGGCGAGACTTGCCGGCCCACCCTTGGTGTGTGTGGTGGGGGGGGGACCTCACGGCCTCCCACGTAGCCGTGGGCCTCTCTCCTGCCGCTTTTTGCTGCAGGACCCCCCTGCAAGGTCCTTCTAGTTGGACCTCCCAGGCCCAGCCCCGAGGCCTGGCAGCATCACAGCCTGAGTCCCCCAGGCTTTGGAGTCTGGCCCCCCACAACTGCCCATCACTTCCGGTGACCCCAGAGCCTGGGTCTGGCCACTCCCAACAGCCGAGGACAGTGAAGGGTGGACACAGCTGTGCTCCATCCCTTGGTGCTGCCAGTGCCTCCCAGGAGAGCCCCGAGCCACCCCCTCAGAGCCCGGTGACACTAACCACCCTGTGTGGTCCCTTCCAAGCACCCAGAGCATGGGGGTGAGGGGAGGCAGAGTCAGTGGGGGGCTGGGAAGAGTAGCAGAGGGCCAGGCACTGCCCACCAGGCCGCGTGAGGGAAGCCAAAGGTGGGACGTCAGACAGGAGGACGTGAGAGGGTCTCGTGCAGAGCCCCAGGCACTGCCTGGGGCACAGGCCAGTCATGAGTGCCCATGGCTATGCCCCCGAGGCATCAGGGAAAGTTCCCACCAAGTCCCGGGAGCACATTCAGAGAACAGGCCTCCAGGAGGATTTCCACGCAGAGAGGTGGAAGCACTGGACGTCAGTGCTGCACGGAACCTGGGTCCCTTCCCTGGCGCAGGGGGGACAACCCATGGCTCGCAAATGAACTTCATGGCCAGGGCTGCTGGTGGAGACCCAGGAGGACTGTGGGGCCCCCCCAGAACTGTGAGGAGCTTCCTGACCCCCCTCGCCCCCGTCCCCACCCCCATCACCGCAGGCCTCTGCAACTTGCCTAACGCTTCCTGATGGGTGACTTGGGTTTTGGGATTTTTTTTTTTTTCCCTCTTCTCTTGCAGCAACAGATTAAAAAACAACACCCTGACCCAAGCCCTGATAGGTTCCAAACCTCAACCTGCCGCCTCCGGAAGGGAGAAGTGAAACCTCGCTTGGGGTGGGGGCTCTGGGGCCTGCTGAGAGCCACAGCACACCACAGTCGCCCTCACCCGAATCGGCCCAGCACCTTGCAGGGCCCACACTCGGCCTGATGGCGGAGGCTCCCAGCGACCCCGGCTCCGAGGAACAGGAAGAGCTGCTGGTGGAAGAAAACGTAGGGTAAGGGTCCACAGGCGACGCCTGGTGCTTGGCATGTTGTTTGGAGGGTGCAGGAGTCCTTGAACCACAAAGAGGGCAGTGCTCGCTCCAGAGGCCAACCACCCGGCAGGGGAACTGAGGGGTGGCAGACATCTGGCAGGGCCCTGGGACTCTAACTCAGCATGAGGGTGGGTGTCTCTTCTGTCTGCCTCTGCAGCTTGGCCTCACTGGGGAGGCCGGGTTCTCCCACAAATTCCTGGGATTCTAATCCCTGGACAAGGAGAGGTGGACGCCCAACATGGTGGGGATGGGGGTGTGGTCAGGACATGGCCTGGACAGCTGGGGAGAGAGCTGGGCCTGGGTGGCCAGTCCAAGAGGCTAAGTGAGCTCAGGGAAGAGGTGGGGGTGGGGGAGGGCCCTGCGCCAGGCCTGCATGAGAGGGGCTCTCTGCCCTGAGACCCCCAGTGCTGCCCGCACCCCATGGCTGACGCCCATATGAGTGCCAAGCTTTTGTTGGGGTGGGGGTGGGAGGTGGACCTGGGCAGAGAGTTGTGGACAGAAAGGGCCACTTGTGCGGGGGGCAGAAAGCCACTGCTGTGGGCCTGCCTGGGAGCTGCTGTGCTCTGTGGAGCTGCCATACACCCGGCCCTGTGCTGTGCCCACAAGGAGGATCCGGGTTGGGGAGAGAGCGCCAGCGGGCAGCCATCGAGCCCCAGCCACACCATGGGGCCCAGCTTGCCCCCAGGTACCAGAGTCAGAAGAGAAGGGAGTGTCCAGGGTTTGGGGACAGGCAGGGCTTTGAGGAGCAGTGGGGCGACATTCTGATGGTCCAGGGTGGGGAGTCCATGCAGGGTCTGGAGGCCCAGGAGCAGGACGGGTTGGGTGGGCTGCTGCCTCAGTGTGTGGAAGGGAAGGAGCCGGGGCTCAGAGCCCCCACAGAGGAGGTGAGCTAAGAAGCCCAGCCCTGGGCCCAGAGCTGCCACCTTGGGTGAAACACGCAGTGGCCCGGCCCGAGCAGCTGCTGCCGGGGGGCGGGGGGTGGGGTGCTGCCTCGCAACATGGGTTCTGCAATGTGGGTTCTGGCCCCAGCTCGTGTGTACGATGCTTCCGTGGTGACGGAAATGACAGGGACGCCACTGCGAGTGCGGGTGCTGTGTGGGTGTGCAGGAGGCGGAGCGCCGTGTCTCTTCAGCCTTCTCTGTGCCTGATCCCTTTTGGGCTCAGTGCAGGGGGCTGCCAAGGGCACCCCACGTGCCAGGAGTGGAACTGGACACTAAGCAGAGGCTGGGGCTGGCTGGGACCTGGGTCAGATTCTCCCGGAAGGGAGGGTATGTGGTGAGAGATGCCCAGGAGGGCTGGGTGCCCCACGAGGACAGCCACGTCCTTTGTGGGGAGATGGGCTGCTGGGTACACGCAGCAGGGCTACCAGGCAGCAGCAATGCCCTGACTCAGAGGTGGTCACATCAGTCCTGGACTCTGCCCCTCTGGCCACCGCATGCCCATAGAAGGGCATGGCCTAAGTGGCCCGGCAGGCACCCCTGCCTTCCTCCTCAGCTCCATCCTTGGCCACCCCCTCCCAGCTGTCACGAATGCCACAGATTGGTGGGGATGGCATGAGGGCACGGCTGCTCCGACATCTTGGTGCATATCCCAGGGCCAGGCTGCACCTGTGCCGGGTCTGTCAGGGGCTCTGCTGGAGAGCCGGCCGGACACTTGGGCCCCGAGGAACAGGGTGACCCTGGGGAGTTCCCCAACCCCAGGATGCATGCAGAGAGAGACCACAAGGCGGACGACCTTTCAGAGTGAAACCGAGACTGGGGTGGGGTGTGGGGTGGGGTTCTCGTTTCACAAGGTGACTAAGAGAACCGGGGGCTTTCCTGTCCAGGGTGGGAGAGAAGTCCCCGACGCCAGGTAGGGGATGTGCGGCCTGGGAAGCCCCCACCTGGGAGCCCCTAGGAAGGCCAAGGCCAGGCAGGGCCTGCTGGGGCTGGAGCCCTGACCCCCCCACCCCATGCTGTGCACTAGAGGCCGGGGCCACTGCGCTGTGAGGGTCTCAGTACACTCCCTGCACAGCAGGCCAAGGTGGGCCCAACCCCACCAGGAAGGCAGGTGGGCCCACCATCAGACTACCCCGGGAAGGGCTCTCCCCCAAGATTGCCCCCTCCCACTGGGCCCCAGGACGGGGCCGTCCCCCTTGGGCCCTGGGCAGGGCCTTGGTTCCCCTCCTCTGCCCCTGCCAGGCTGAGCTGTGGCTTCCCACTTGGGGTTGCTCTCTCCTGCCCCAGCTGCCCAGCTGCCGGGTCAGCAGCATGTCCCTGTCACATGGGGAGGGGCTGTGGCATTTCCACAGGCTGCCTGTGGCTCTGCTGGGGCCTCCCAGGTGATGCTGAGTAAGCCCTTCCCTCCATGGTCTTCACAAGGTCCCTAAAGGCAGGGCTCACTGCTGTACTGCAGCCGCCTAAGGAGGCATCAGGTCTCAGAGGTCCCTGGGGAGGTGGAGATGGTCAGTCACCCAGTTCGCAGTGGGGGGCAGGTCAGAATGCCCTCAGGGACCTCAGATTCAACACGTCCAGGTCTGGAACTCCAGTTCCCCAGAGGCCCCCCGCCCTGAGCCCACACCCAGATGATGAGCCCTGCCACCACCCCTGCAGGCTGCCGCCTTGGCTGTCTCCCGGCTGCACCCCAGGCCCCTTCGTCCTCCCCAGTCGAGCCTCATCTCAGTGAGTAGGCAGAGTCCACTCCCCTGCACGGCCATGCCAGGCCCATCGCGGCCGGCATTCCCAGCTCTCCCAGGTCTGCAAGGTGCCTTTGCAGGAGACCTTCCTGACCTACCTGGCCACCCCACCCTGCTCCCTCCGGCCCCTCTGGGAGTGGCCCCGGTGGCCACTATCCCTCAGAATCTGTAACCACCACACACGGGGCCAGCCCTGGAGCTCCTGCCTGGCCCACTGGTGCCCCCTCGCTTCTCCATGTGCCAAGCCAAGAGTTGGGAGGGGCAGGGATGACCTCGGGCCATCCAGACCTGGAGACCCTCTGAGCTCTAGGATCTGCAGGAGGAAGGGGCTGAGCCAGCCTGGAGGCCTCAGGAGGGCCCTGGGAAGCCTCCATCTGAGGTGCAGGGGCCCCAACTCACCTTCCTGGAGGAAGGGCACCGCTCCAAGCCAGGGCACATGGCCCCCCGAGCCCAGGAAGTGCCAGGCGCCACTCGGGAGGGAGGGTGGAGCTGAGCAGTCAGGCAGCGGCTCTCCAGCCCCAGTCCTGCCTGATGGGGTCCAGACTTGCAGGCATCAGTCAGAGCTGGATCAGGCCTTGGGATCCCGGGTGGGCCTTCGTTCCTCCTCCCCGAGGATCAGGGGTCTCGGGTGGCTGGAAATTTCCCAGAGGAGCAGGGAGGCCAGGCTCGGCCCAGATGATGGATGTCTTCCTTCTGCACCGGGTCTGGTGGAGGTGGCTGGCTCTCTCCCGCCTTCCATCTGGACCCCTTCACACACTGGGGGACATTGCAGGCCCCCCTGACAATCCCGGAAGCCAGAAATCCTTCGCTCCATCCCTGCCCCCCTCCTGGTCCCCTCTGTCTCCTTATAAAGCAACCCTGGACCACACAGGGCAGTGCTGGGGGTGGGGGATGTCTCAGGACAGATGGCCAGAATGGGGCTGGCCCTGCCAGGGTGACACCATGGCCGTCCTCCCCTCCACAACCCCACCAGCTGCCTGCCTCTGCCTTAGTTTCCCTGGGAGGGTGCCAGAGGGCTGGGAGATCCCTGAAAGGAGGCGGGAAGGAACCCGGGAGGTGGTACCACGGCCCCGCTTGAGGGCTCAGGCTGGTGAGGGGTGGGCTGGGGCTCTGCTTTGCTCTCCCCGCCTCTGAGGGGGGAGGAGGAGGACGGGCCCGGAGCCCCCAGACACCCCAGCATCTGCAGCTGTGCCCTGACTTGTACTTTCGGGGTGAGTAAGCCCCACCCTCTGAGGCCTCAGTTTCCCCATCTGCCACTCAGAATGCAGCTGCTCAGACTGAGCACTCCCTCCGTGTGGGTCTTCCACACTCTTTAAATGGGGGCTCTTGTTTTATCCTCCCCACAGCCCAGTGAGGCAGGTTTCAGGAACCTCCATTTCCCAGACAGAAACCAGGCTTGAGAGGGCCCATCCCTGGCAGCCGGCTTGGAGTGTGGCTTCCCAGCACTGCCTGGGAGGGTGGCCATAGTTCCTGCTCCCATGGCTCGAGTTTGGGGCACTGGAGACCCAGCAGCGGGCTGAGCTGAGCTGCCCTCCAGGTGCCCACCAACCCCACGCAGCCACCGACTGCACCACACACAGAGGCCACTGTGGGCACCAGGGTGGAGCTATGCAGGGCACAGCTCAGTCAGCACCCCAAGGGGCCTCTCTGCGAAGCAGAAATGGGACTCGGGATGAGCCAGTTCTTTCCAAGCCATCTAGAAAGAAGCCATCAGGTCTCTCCCAGCCCAGCCCTACCCAAAGCCCAGCCCCCAGCCCTTCTGTATCAGGGAAACCTCTCCTCAGGGACTTCTAAAAACCTCTGGGGAGATGGGGGACTCGAGGCCACCGGCAAGGGGAATTCCTGTGTGCCCTGGGAAGGTAGGTCCAGCCCTCTCTGTTGATAATGCTGTGTTGCCAGAGGGGGCAGCCCGCAGAGCCTGCTGCTTTCCAGCCAGCCCAGTCCCTACTCCTACCTAACACCATGAGCCTGGAGAGAGGGGTCAGGGGCTGTGTGGGGTGTGGGGTTTACAGGAGATTAGGGGGATGAGAAAATCAGGACTCCCAACCCTGCCCAGCCCAGCCCAGCCCTGCCGGTGCCAGGCACAGGTGGATAAAATGTGGGGAAGGGAGGAAAGCCCCTGGCCCTTTGTTGGGGCCAGTCCTGTCCAAATGCCATCTGTTAATTGCTTGCAAATTGGGAAGTTGTGAGTTGGCAGGGGATTGCCTGATCCTGCGGCTGGCAGGGAGGGGCTGTCTGGGAACCTCTGCCCCCTTTCCAGCCACCAGCCTTTCTCAGCAGGAGTGGAGAGGCACTCAGGCCTTTGGCCTCCATGGAGAGCCATGCCTAGGGCCAGCGTCTCCTTTCTCCCCCCACCCAAATTGCACAACATGACTATCCCCAGCCANCCTCTGCCCCCTTTCCAGCCACCAGCCTTTCTCAGCAGGAGTGGAGAGGCACTCAGGCCTTCGGCCTCCATGGAGAGCCATGCCTAGGGCCAGCGTCTCCTTTCTCCCCCCACCCAAATTGCACAACATGACTATCCCCAGCCCGGTTTCCAGTGGTGCAGAGGGAGGGGCCCTACACACACACACACACACACACACACACACACACACACACACATTGTTCACCAGGAGTGGAGGTTGGTTCTACACCCAGCTCCCCTCCCAGAGCCTCTGCTTTTCCAGCTGCCACATGGATGAGGATGTGAGGATGGAAAACCCCTTCCTTGGCAGGTGGGACCTGAGACACTGCTCTGTCCCACTACCCCCTCATCCCCAGGGTGTCAGTGCCTCTCCTTGCTGGATGTAACCAACACTTTCAATGGTTTAGCATCTGGGGTGAGCCAAGTCTGCCTCCATCTCCTCCCCCAGCTACCTCCCCTCACAAGAGCAATAGAATTTGAGAGATGGATAGAGCCAGATCGTTCCAAAGGAATCTAAAAAGAAGCCTTTAGCCTTTCTCCTGGCCCCAGCCACCAAAATATGAGGGGTGAGCCAAGTCTGCCTCCATCTCCTCCCCCAGCTACCTCCCCTCACAAGAGCAATAGAATTTGAGAGATGGATAGAGCCAGATCATTCCAAAGGAATCTAAAAAGAAGCCTTTAGCCTTTCTCCTGGCCCCAGCCACCAAAATATGAGCTTTGTTGCCACTACCCACCACCACCACCCTGGCCCCTGCCTTTGGCTCTGGCCCGCTCTCCCACTGTCAGAGGTCCTGGCTTAGACAGAGGGACACACTGGACGAGTGTGTGCTCAAAGCATGTGGAGATGCCCCTCTGTAAGTCAGAGACATGTCTCCATCAGGAGTCACCCGGGGGCCAACAAGACCACCTGTCCTGACCTCCCCCACCCCCACAGGTATTCATGGCACTTTTTGCTGGGATACTGCTCTGTGAGCATGTATTTGGTGGAAGCTGTGTGTGTCAGGAATAATGAGAACGTGTGAACAAGAGGACAGATCCCCACTCCCCGGCCCCTCTTTAGGGTCTGAGGTGGTGCTCAGCCTCCTGGGCCATGAGTCACAGAAGAAAGGAAAGAAGAAAAATAAATAAAACATCAATGAAAAAGAAAAGTATGAGAGAGTGGAAAGGTAGATGAAGACAGGGAGAAAGTAGGAACAACTGGATGGATGAGTGGACGGATATACGGACAGAAGGACAAATGTATGTACAAACATAGGTGTGCATGGGTGAGTGGATGGGTGGGTGGTGGTGGATGAACTGACGTATGAGCAGGTACACCTGAGATACAAGGCATGAAGAGAGAATATATGAACTACCAGGAGGGTGACGTATGGGCATGTAAACAGAGGGCACAGAGGGCACAGAGGGAGGGGCGCATAAATGGGTGGGTGGTGGACGGACTGATGTACAAATAAAAAGAGAAGTGAGTGAATGATTTGGTAATTGATGGACCGATGGATAAAGAACAGGTGGATGGACAGAAAACTTGTGTGTGTGTATGTTTGCATGGGTGGATGGATGGGTGGATAAAAGCAGACGTAATATTTAGAATATTTAACAATGTGTATGGTACAGATATGAGCCTATCAGAGTGGGCGCAGACTTTAATCATTTGAACATGTAATTATATTCATATATTCAACTGTGTTGTACCTGTGTGTATCAGCCGATTATAAGCTCTGGATAGATGAATAAGCAGGTGTGCCAAAAAATGGGTGTATGTATGTCTGGGCGGAGGGAGGGATGGATGAACGGTGGGTGAACAGGTGTATGATGGATGAATGGGGGTTTGGTTGTGGTCACGTGGGATGAAGGTGCGGGTGGGTGGACGAGCAGATGTGTGGGATGTGCACAGACAAATGACTGGACAGGTTAGTAGAGGATCTCAAGAGAGGAAAGCATATGCGTAGATATGGATAACGGGTAGGCAAATAGACGAACAGGTGGACAAGTATTGCAAGAGACAGATGGATGGAAAGATACATAAATAGATAACAAATCAATAGATGTGTGACTTGGTGCTGGATAAACTATTGAAGAGATAGATGGGTAAAAAGACACCCCTAAATTAGGATTTTTCGCTCATTTCCTGAGACAATTTCTCCCACCGTGTTTATAGCCCTCTTTTCTCTCAAGTCTCTTTTCAAATCAGGAAAGGCATAGTCCTTCCCCCGAGGCTTTCCTTGACTATCATATATAAAATATCAGTCTCCCCCAGAGCTCCATATTCCCTTACTTTGATTCATTTTTCCTGTAGCACTTACCATCATCTGATGTATTACAGTATTTATTTTCTTATTTATTTGTTTGTTCCCATTAAAATGTCAGCATTTTGAGAGTAGGAACTTCATTAACACTGAATTCCAACATCTTAAAACTGCCTGGAATTCAAATAAATTTGTTGGATAAATACATGGATAGATGGACAAATACATTCGTGGATAAATGGAGAGATGAGTGGATGGATGATTGGTTGGATGAGTGAATAGATAGATGGAATAATAAGTAACATTCATTGAGGGCTGACTATCTTCCAGTAACAGTTTAAGCTATTAACCCATTTGTATGACTTAATGGCCAAATCAATGGGCAAATGTGTTTGTGGAAGGATAAACACACATGTCTGTGCACAATTGGATGTGAGGCTTGCTAGATTGAAAGATGGATGGACATGTGGAAGAATAGACAGACAAATGTATGGATGAAGGTATAAATGGTGTGAACATAGTAGAATATTTGTACAGATGAATAAAATAAGGACAGAAGAATATTTTGAGATAGAAAAACATAGTAAAGAAAGGATAGATAGCTCACTGATTGAGTGGCTGGGCAAATAGACCTACAAATTGATGGGTAAATATATAGATAATAGTAATTAATGTGTAATAAGGGGTTATGATGTTCCAAATGGATGTATGGCTTGCTGGATGCTTTTTCTGTTTCATGCACATTAAAACATTTAGATGGATGGATGGATGGATGGATGGATGGATGGATGGATGGATGGATGGATGGATGGATGGATGGATGGATGGATGGATGGATGGATGGATGGATGGATGGATGGATGGATGGATGGATGGATGGATGGATGGATGGATGGATGGATGGATGGATGGATGGATGGATGGATGGATGGATGGATGGATGGATGGATGGATGGACTGATGGATGGATGAGTGGATGGAGGGATGAATAGATGGATGGATGGATGGGTGAATGGATGGATGGATGGATGGATGGGTGGATGGATGGATGAGTGGATGGAGGGATAGGTGGATACTTGTTCACGGCGAAATGTAAAGAGAGATAAATCAACATGGGTATGTATGTATTGGTGGATGCTTCAATGGATTAAGTAAAAGGACATAATATGCCTATATAGATAATTGAACGCATAGGTATGTTGAGAAATTGATGGATTGGTAAATGGTTCATTGAAAGACAGACATTTACATAGAGAGGATGCATGGATGGATGGAGAGATAAATGGATGGTAGATGGATGGGTTGGATGAATGGATGGGTTGATGGATGGATGCTTGTTCAATGGAGAAATGTGAAGAGAGATGAATGAACATGAATATATATGTATGGGTGGATGTTTGAATGGATTGAATGGAAAGATATGTTTATACAGATAA
>NW_007727844.1:348476-349808 GCF_000696425.1 Galeopterus variegatus | reverse complement strand
GCCATTCCAAAGCACCCATCTCTCCCGTGGGAACATTCTCCCTTCTTTTGAAAGAAAATGTGTTGTGGCCACATTTCGTTCCTGGCTGTCAGTGGCTGGGACTCCAGAACTAAGGACAGGAGGCCAAGAGGTGACGGGTGAGTTGAGATGCCAGTGAAGCGCACGCTCGTGCCCCTGAGTGATCTGCTGAATGCCAGCTCAGCCAGAGCCTGGCCTTCCCCCTCAGCCCTTCCCCTGGCCTGCCAGAGCCCTGAGGTCTCCCAGCTCTGTGGATGCTGGGGATGGTAGCAGGCCAGCTGTCTCTGTTGTCACCCAATGTCCTCTGCTCCTCCTGGGTTGTGTGGGGGGAGGGGAGGTGCTGTGGGGTCTCCCCTCCTGGACTGGGTGCAAGATCCAGCCTGGTATATGGGGGGATGGGGTGGTGCCCTTCCTGACCTCCACGGTCTCTACTGGCCAGCCCACAACCTGAGTCACTGCAGGGCCCATGTGGAGATTTTCCCAACTGTTGCTGCTACCGCCGACGCACAGTGCCTTCACCTGGTGACTCACTCTCACACTCGCCTGCTCGCCTGTCTGGTTGTAACCTCACCCTGGGTCTGCTCAGTATGTCCCAGGTGCTCCGACTACCTGGCCCAGCCAGAGGTCACCCTAGCTGGCATGCGAGAGGGGCCAGTTTCTGTGGGTGCCAGGCTGCTCACACAGAGATGATGGGTGCTGGTTCTGCCTAGCCCTGGCTCTGTGACCTTGGACACCAATGCAACTGGCCGAGCCTCAGTTTCCCCATCTGGGCCATGGGTACAGCGGTGTCTGCCTTTCAGGGTGGTTGTTGCGCGGTGAGCTGGGCAGGCTATTGGATGCAAGGCTGCCTGCCCACAGTTGGCCCTCGGCGACTGCCCACGAATGTGTCGGTCCATCCTGTTGCCCAGCCACTAGCCTCGAGTGTTCTCGAGTGAGTCACGGTGACTAAGCCCAACCAGAAAAACAGCGGGCTGGGCTGCTCCTCCCTGGGCCTTGGCCAGTGGCTGGGGGGCAAGGGGGGCTCAGTGGGCGAGGGCACCAGGCAGACCATGTGCCCACTGGTCACTTCTCAGGACCACAGCTCCTCGATACGACAGGAGATGCTGCGTTAGTGGTGTCCCAGTGTCTCTCGGTGGTCTGGGGGGGCATGGGGGAGGGCAGCAGCCTCCCCACTGGGGGACCAGAGAGGATTCCTGTGGTGCCCTGGCCTCCCCCTTGAGGTGATAACAGGAGCAGATGGCTGAGAATAAACAAAGGGGAAATGGTGAACCAGGAGGGAGGGGAGAGGAGGGAGGGCAGAGGGAGGGGGAGAGG
>NW_007727844.1:322226-347348 GCF_000696425.1 Galeopterus variegatus | reverse complement strand
GGGTGGGGGACAGGGGCAGAGGGAGGGGACAGGCGGCCGGCTGCCCATCAGTGGGCGCAGAGGTCCGGCGAGCCCCACGCCGCTCGGCTGGGAGGCTTTTCTCTGACATTTTTACTAGTCTCGGAAGGAGGAGGAGGTGGAGGTGGAGGAGACCGAGGGGGGCAGAGAGGGGCTGGGGGACAAGAGGCGAGCGGCTGCTGGGCCTGGGCGCCCTGAAGAGAGGAGGCGCGGGACCCACGGGCGGCAGGGCCGGCGGGGCAGGACAGACGGCAGACAGACGGGGGGCGTCAGAGCCAGAGAGGGGCCGGGCACCCACAGGGGACAGGGGCGCAGCGGCAGAGCCAGCGAAGGAGGGAAGGGGCGAGGGCCCAAGGGGCAGGGAGTCCGCAGACGGAGGCTGCCAGACAGGGGCCTTTGAAGAAGCGGCGGCTGCGTCCCCAGGGCTGAGGTCACGCCAGGTCACAGCAGCGGCGGCGGCATGAGTGGCCTGATGCTCCTGAGGCGGAATCCCAGCAGACAGGGCCTGGACGGCCTCCTGAGGTAGGTGGGCACGGAGGGCAGGCGTGCACGAGGCGCCGCCCCTGCTCTGGGCCCTGGCAGCCGCCGCGCCATCCTCCTCCCACCTGCAGCGCCGCTCCCGCTCCCAGACCCTCGCCCTGGCCTGGGGTCCCTGCCCGGCTCCGTGCCCCAGGACGCAGAGCGCATCCTCAGCGTGGCCTTGGGCCTCTCCTGTGGTCCTGCTGACCCCCGGGGACCATCCAGTCCCCCCCTACTCTACAGAGGATGAAACGGCCTTTCAGTTGCTTTTACCAGCCTGGCCTTCGCTCGACGGCCCTGCATGGGGCCACCGCGGGGCCACAGCGAGTGCTCACGCCCGCTGGGGCTCGGGCCAGTGTGGCCTTCTCTCTCAGCCTGTTTCCTCCTCTGTAAAGAAGTGGTGTTGTGGCACCTGCCTCAAGGGGTCTTGGGGACAGATCAGAGCACAAAGGGCCCGAGGCTGCTCAGAGCCACATGGGCTCAGAGCCGCCACTCCGTGCCGGCAGCCACTCACTGTCTCCCTCTGAGCCATCTGGGATGCTCTTCCCCCTCCTCAGCCCTTCCAGGCTTCCAAGGTCCAGCTGCAATGCCACCTCCTCCACGAAGCCTGCCTTGGCTTCTCCCTAGCTGGGAGGGGGTCCTCCTCTGCCAGCCCAGCTTCCCTGATTTCTGCCTCCCTCCAATGACAGGGAGCACGCTGGCCAGACCTCAGGCTGCTAGAGGGTGGGACTGGCATGGCAGCCCCTTTTGTCCACCCAAGCCCTGGCACTGGGGGACTCTGGGAGGGGAGGACAGGCAGGGATGCGCATAGGGGGTGGGCTCAGCAGGGTCTGAGTGGAACTGGGAGCAGCCCTGGTGCTCCCAGCTCCAGCCGGCTGGGTCTGTGCCCATGTAAGAGGCGGCTCTCTTGGCATGGTCCCGGCTGCTGCTACAGGAGCAGGCCGAGCACCAGGGTTTGAGGGCGCTGCTGGGCAGGCTCCCTTGCAGTCTGACCCTCCCCCAGGGCCCCATGACTCACCTCCTCCTTCTCAGGCCCAGCTTGGACCTGCCCAGGTGCTGCTGAACAGGCCCCCTCAGGCGGGGGCCCCATGTCTCAGACCAGGCTGCCCTCCCTGCCAGGCTGCGGTGTGTCCCCCCCAGGGGACACCTTTGGCCCCAAGGATCTCTGTAGCCTAGGAATTGAGGAGCACCTGGCATCAATCCAGGCTCACCAGTGCCACTTAACAAATGGGGAAACTGAGGCCCAAGACAGGGAGCACAGCACTCCAGGGACTGCAGGAAGACCCCAGGCCTGGCTGTCTCTGTACAGTCCCTTGTCACAGGAGGGCCTAGCTGGAGCTTCCATCCAGCAGTGGCTTTGGCTCCGCTCCCAAGCCCAGGGCCAGGTTGCTATTCCAGCTGAGCAAGCGGCACCCAGGAGGCACCAGCGGGGTGCAGAGGACGCGGCTCCAGCTTGGCCATGGGTGGGGGGTCAGGCTCTATGAAAGCCCCGAGGACCTGGGCAGGAGGCAGGTGGGAGGGCAGGGTGGGAAGCAGGAAGAGTCCCCTACGAAGAATAATAGAAGCGTGTTCGTCCTGACATAGTGAGGAAATCCAAGGTGAGCTACACATGGTGAGGCTCACAGGCGTACACCAGCTTACACACCCTCGCGGACCCTGACCCGGTGATGCAGCCGGGGGCCACTGCACACACGCACACACGCCACCACCCTGATGTCCTAACCGCGGTCTGCATCTCTACAGCATCCAACAGTTTTAACTTCCCTAAGCCCTAGAAGACAGCCCCCTCCCCCTTTTCTGTTTGACAGATGAGAAACCAGGCTCAGAGATGTTAAGCGACCTGCCCAGGGTTACCCAGAAGGGAGCGGTGAGCCCGCCTCTAGCTCACTTGCATCACTCCAGATCCTTTCCAGAGACCCCTGGGCTCTCCCACCGTGCCCACGTGCAGGGCCAGGAAGGGGGACGCCACCAGCAGGGCGCCATCTTCTCTGTGACAAGCTCTGGAGGGGCACGCTGGGGTACAGCTGCAGCCAGGGTATAAATCAAGTGTGGTCTAAGCTCATTGGAAATGATGCTCTGAGCCAGGGAAGGATGTGTCCCCACCCCACCAGTTCTCCTTGTCTGAGTCGGGGTGTGAGTCTGGTGGTGGTGTGGGGCCACCAGACACCATTTTCTCGGCCAGCACCGGGCCTCAGGCTGGCAGGGCTGGACCCAGGGCTGAAGCGCCCCAACACCCCCCACATCCTTTTGCCTGACCTGGGTGACCCAAGGCTCTGCCCAGGCCCACCTCCGGCCAGGCCAGGGTTAGGATGGTCAGGGTACCCACGCTCTCCCTTCTGGAGGTCACCCCACTCAGCTGCCTGCCTGATCCTATAGCACTTGAGGACCGGGAATGAGAAGCGCACCTCACGGGCTGGCACGGAGCAAGGGCTAGGCATCCCCATCAGGGCCTTGATCCCCGCGTCTGGCTCCTGCTGAGGCTTGGGTGGTGTGAACCCCGTCTGTCTGTCCCATGGGTCTCAGGCACACATCTGCCCACAAACACATGGACACCCCCGTGCTCGGCTCTCCCTGAGGCTACAAGTCCCCCACTTGCAGGAGCCCACCCTGAGTAGCCTGGCCAGGAGGCCTCTGGGGACACTGGTGTGGCCAGCAGGGCAGAAGGGGCTGGCCCCGAGGGGGCTGGAGGAAGCCAGGCCTCCAAACCACAGTGTCCAAAGGGGCGTGGCCGCCGCAGGCCCATCCAAGGCCCCAAATCCTGAGGGTGGGGTGGCCCCCGCCCTGGCAGGACCGGGTGTCTGGTGGGCGGCCCTACCGAGGGCCCGGGTGGTCTGTCAGCCAGAGCCCATCCAGCCCCGGGAGCTGGGCCGAGCCAGCAGCAGGGGGTCCAGGGACCGAGTGGCCCAGCCCCCTGGGCAGGGTGTCAGGGCTGCAGCCCAGAGGACTGAGGTTCAGGCTGCAGTCCCAGCCAGCACATCGGAGCTGGGCAGAGCGGCGACAGAGCGGCAGCCAGGGTGCCCGGGCACCTGGGGACTCGCCTGCCTGATGCCCCTGCTAGAGACTCGAGGGGGCACCCTGAGGTTCCTGGGCCCCTCGGGATGGCTGGAGGGACCACAGCCCCCAGGGGCACGGCATCAGGCTTGGAGCGGCTCAGCAGAGGTTGGTGACCAGGGGCTGAGCACAGAGGTCTGCACAGGGCAGGTGGGCACGAGTGGCAGCAGGTGGGAGCTTGGGCGTGAGGAGCCCTGGGGTGGCCCCTGGGTGGGGGCGTCAGGGAGAAGGATGCGGTGCCCCCCCCCCAGGAGGCATGAGAGTGGTCATAGTGTCGGCTGCCCGCCATGACGGGCAGGGAGGTCCCCAGGGGAGCTTGAGGTGCCGCTGGTGCCAGGGTGCTGGGGCATGAGGTTCTTCCTCCCAGAGCACGTCCTACCAGGCAGGACAGGGAAGAGGGAGAAGGTGAGGAAGTGAGGGGGCACGAGGAGAAGCGGAACAGCCAGGGAGGGCCCATGAGGGCAGAAAGAGAGGGCAGGGGAGGGCACGGGACGGTGCGCGGTGACAGGAGGGCTCGGGCGCGAGGGGGTGCTGCGAGGAGTCTGGGCGCTGCGGCAGATGCGGACAGAGGCCAGAGAGGCCGAGTGGGCCCACAGGGACCAGCACTGTCCGGTCCTGCTCTCCGGTTCCCCAGAGAGATGGGGAGGAGGGGGAAGCATGAGGAGGAGGATGGAGGGAGGCGCCGGCTCGTGCCCGGGACCCCCTGAATCAGGACGTTGTCCTGGCACCACCTGGTCTCCCCACACCCGGTTCCCAGGGGATGTGGGGCTCACACCTGGCCACGTCACCCACTCATCAGGGCCCCTGGCTGCGCTGCTGCACCTCTGAGCCTCAGTTTCCTCGTTTGTCGTGGCGATGGCAGGAGGACTCCCCAGGCGTGATGTGAGGACCCAGGTGCTGGCTGTGTGGGCCTAACTCTACCCTTCTACTTGGGACCCCAGGGACAGACGGGGACGGGTCCATTGGCCATGGCCACTGTGACATCCTGAGTACATGAGGGTCTCCCTGGGCACTGAGGCTAGGAGGGTTCAGCGGTTGGCTGAGCGTCCCGGGGCAGGCAGCAGGGTCTGCAACTTCAGAGGACATGCGGCCAGAAAGCCTCCTGCAGGAGACGGAGCTGGGACTGTCCCTGGGCTGGCTCCTTCTGTTCCGCAATGCATCCTCTGCATCCCCAGGAATGATCAGTCCCAGCGGGCTTGAGGACAGGTGAGAGGTTCCAAGGAGGGGCTGGTAGCCGGACAGGGCATCCAGGGCTCTGACGGGCAGAGACGGTGTGGAGGCACCAGGCAGAGGGTCAGTTGGCTCAGAACTGGAGGCTGGAAAACTGCAGCGTATTCGGGCACCAGGGGCTCTCCTGAGGGCAGTGCTGGGAGCACACAGGGTCCAGTGCCAGGCCCCGGCTGCAGCTCCTGCCCAGGTGGGCAGCCAAGTCTGGACAGTGCGAGAGCCTCTGCCTGGTAGGAGGACAGGAACCCTTTGGGCAATGTCTGTGGGCAGAGCCATGAGCTAGGCCTTCGGGGACATGAGGCAGATCTGGGTACAACCGGCCAGGAAAGAAAGATCAGAGGGGTGGCAGTGCCTCGAGCCAGTGCCAGCGACCAGTCGCGTGTCCCAGAACGTGCCAAACCTTGCCTCGTGAGCATGGTGAGAGCTCTGCCAGGGCAGTCCCAGCCAGCTCCAGAGCCTCAGCTCTCTTGCGGGGCCATCCAGCGTGGAGAGGAGACGTAGCTGGCCTGGTGGTTGGGGTGCCGTGGGCATCCTCCGGGAGACTGGGCACCAGGCAGGGCAGTGTGTGGACACCACAGAGGCAGGTGGCTGCTGTGAAGGGTGCTGATGGCAGAGCGCGGGCACTGGGAAGTTCTCCCGGGCTGCTGCACACCTGGCCTTGTCCCCTGTGGGGCTGTGGCCAGTGACACCGGAGGGTAGCAGAAAGACCCACGTAGGCAGCAGGCAAAGCGAGCGGAGGAAGGAACTGTGGCCATGGGGCCAGCACATGCCACACGGGCCGACAGGCAGGACGAGCGGGGAGGAGGGTGTGGCCCTGGCCCCCGAAGAGCTGCGGCGGCAGGGCGGGGAGGCTGCCGGTGCGGGGCTGACCACGGAGCGCGTCACAAGAGCGCGGGCACCGAGGGAGGCGACGGGCCGGTCAGCAGGATGTCAAGCTCTATTCAGACCCCACTCTGAGGGCAGAGGTGGACGGTCCCTGACCCAGCCTCTGCAGGCCAATGGGAAGCCTGGGACAGAGGGGATCTGGGGGAGAAGTCTACTTTCCAGTCTTGGCAGGACCTTCGAGGGGCCAAGGCATGAAGGTTTCTGGGGTCGCAGAAACCTTCTCTGCTGGTGCACGATCACCCTTCCCACTGGGTGTCTGGGCGGAGTTGGGGTGTCTGCCCGGTTGGCTAGGGCACCTTTGGGACTGGGTGGTGCAATGGGCAGACCTGGGCTGCAGTCACCCTATCGGGCACTCACAGACTGGTCACCACGTCACCTCTGAATGAAGCTCGTGGCAGGAGTCTAGGGGCCTTGTGCAGCGCCATGTGTATCGTAGGGACTTGGGGAGGGGGAAGACAGCAGCTATCGAGAGTGACCCCTTCTCATGCCCAGAGTTGGAGATGGGGTCATGGGGGTCGGCAGGGCCAGGGGCCAGGACAGCAGCCCCAGCTGAGAAGCAGGGGGATGTTGAAGGCTGGGACTTCCAGAGGAATGGACCCCCTCCCGCACAACTCCCCCAGAGGCGGGGCTGGCATGGGGGTGGGAGGAGGCCAGCCATCTTGGGGGTGGTGAGACTGTGGGTCACCAAGGGCTGGTGGGCTGCACCTCTGGGCTTCATGGCAGACCTGTGGTGGGGGCCCCGGCTCCGTCTGCAGGACCTGCCCCTCTGCCTCTCCCCTTAGCCCTGGTACCCCCTAGAGACTTCTCCCAGATGCCTGACTGTCCATTCACTGCCCCTTCCTCTCTGCAACGTCCTGGACGCACCCACACACCCACGCACCGTGTGGCCCCAGGCCCAACGCGGGCACAAGCGCCCCTCCCCTGAGAACATGGCCCCCAGCCCAGGGCAAGCTTGGAGTGGACGCCCTCCTCTGGGTGCTTGGTCCACACCACAGGTTGGGGCCGGGCACCTGGCAACCTCTGAGATTCGTAAGGGCAGGGAGGACATTTCGCTTGTCGTCGGGTCCCTGGCACCTGGCAGACTATAGCAGTGTGCTGGGAAGGAGGGGGGAGGAGGGGGACCCAGACCACGCCGTGGCCTGAGATGAAGGGGGCTGCGGGCCATCCTGGGCAGGCTGAGAGGGGCAGCTGGGGACACCTGTGCTAGTACGGGGGCTGGGAGCAGGTGGTGGATGTGGAGGTGTCAGCGAGGGGGAGCGGGGAGCCCAGCCCAGGAGGAGGCTGGGGGTGGCGGGGCTGAGGTTTGGGTCACCCTGACTCCCCTGCCTGGTGGCGAGGCCTCAGGCCCAGCCTCAACCTCCCTGGCCTCAACCCCTCAGCTGCAAAGTGAGACGTGAGTGGCCACCAGGGCCAGTGCTCTGGGTGCATCAGGTGGCAGGAAGGCTGAGAATCGGCAGGGGCATGGCTCGAGGGGTCCCTGGGACCAGAGCAGCCTGCCTGAGGCGGTGTGGGAGGCAGATGGGCCGGGCGATCCAGCGAGGGGCCAGGGTGAGGGGGGCGGGGCGGCTCTGGCAGGGGTGGCCCCTCCCTCTGTCAGCCCCTGATCACTGAGCTCGGGTGGGGGCACCAGCAGGGGAAGCTGCAGGATGGAGCTGCTGGGGCTCCTGGAATTTGGGGGTCTCTGAATGGAGGCAGCTAAGGGTTCCCCCAGCAAGAGGCCCCCAAGTGCTGCCCCATGGTGGGAAGCTGAGGGGGTGTTGGGGGAAGGAGAGGCCCTGCAAGGACCACACAGGAGGCGGGGGCCAGCCAGGGCTGTGGCTGTACACGGAGTGATGGCCGAGGGCAGAGGAAGTGGGCAGCAGCCCCGGCTGGTGAGTCCTCACGTAGACAACCCCCGTGGCAGCCTTTTCCCACCCGAGGGGCTCCGAGAGGTGCAGCTGCTGGCTCGGGTCGCACAATGCCTCCTGCCTGTGTGGTGGGGGTGGGGCTCCAGCCTGGGGGGCCGGGTCCTGGATTTCTGCCACCTCTCTGGGGGCCATCCCTGGGATGCCTGGCTCACAGGGCCAGCTTGGCCTGGGTCCCAGGCACGTGGAACACCTTGCTGGGCAGGGCCTCCCTCCCCTGCCAACTTTGGGCTCCTTGGGGCTGCAGATGTGCACTCCTCTGTAGCCCCCAGCTTTGTGCTCGGTGCCCCAGAGGGACACGACAGCTTAGGGACTGCAGCCCCTCGGGCACCCCCACACACACACCACTTGGCCGTCCTGCCCACATCTGCACCCTTTGGAGTGTCTCCCTCCCCATGGTCATGAGGGAAGCCAGCTTTGCAGGCAGATGTCCAATCTTGGGCACCCCCCCCCCAAAGGAGGCTTCCCAGATGTGATCAACCCCACCAGAGGCCAAGCAGGACATGGGTGTGGGGACCCTGGGTGGCCTCAGCCAGGCCTTGGCCCCCGCTGTGGTTCAGCGTCCTAAGCACTTTGAGGACTTCGGGGTCAAGCTTCTGAAGCACCAGCCTTGGGAACGCAGGAAGCTGGTGCCTGCCCAGATAGCGTCTCAGTCCTCCCTGCTAGGTGGGGTAGTTACCCCATTTTACGGCTACTGGGTCGGTGCCCCAGAGGGACACGACAGCTTAGGGACTGCAGCCCCTCGGGCACCCCCCCACACACACCACTTGGCCGTCCTGCCCACATCTGCACCCTTTGGAGTGTCTCCCTCCCCATGGTCATGAGGGAAGCCAGCTTTGCAGGCAGATGTCCAATCTTGGGCACCCCCCCCCCAAAGGAGGCTTCCCAGATGTGATCAACCCCACCAGAGGCCAAGCAGGACATGGGTGTGGGGACCCTGGGTGGCCTCAGCCAGGCCTTGGCCCCCGCTGTGGTTCAGCGTCCTAAGCACTTTGAGGACTTCGGGGTCAAGCTTCTGAAGCACCAGCCTTGGGAACGCAGGAAGCTGGTGTCTGCCCAGATAGCGTCTCAGTCCTCCCTGCTAGGTGGGGTAGTTACCCCATTTTACGGCTACTGGATCAAGGCAAGGGAGTCAAGGCCGGGGAGGTTGAGGCTGGGCCTGAGGTCTCACCACCAGGTGGGGTACTCAAGAAGACCAAAGCCTCAGCCCCGCCACCCAGCCTTCCTCCCTAGGCTGGGACCCCTGCAGGCACCGGCTCCACGCCTCCCCAGGGCCAGCATGTGCCCTCGGGGCTCCCCACCATTCCAGCCTCTCTGCTGACCCCGTCCCCCATGGCTTGGCTGCTCCCTTCCAGCCTGAGGTGGGCTCTGCGGTTTCCTCCTAGACCCCCTCTCCCCACCTCCCAGGCCCACTGTACCTGTCCTGGCAGGGCCTCATCTGGGGTCACTCTGAGGATGGCGACAGGCTCCCCACCTCATGTCCTACCCTCTGATCTTGGCTCTGCACTCTTCTGAGCCTCTCCCCTCCTTGTGCAGAACCTTCTGCAGCTCCCACAGCCCTGAGCATAGCCCGTCTGCACTTGTGACTTTCCCAAGACTGCCCCCTGCCCTTCTGGAATGACAGCATTTAGGAGTCACAAGGAAAGCTGCCACCTCCTTCGTGCATGGGCAGGACTGGGCCCTTTGCATGGGTTAACTCACTCGGCCCTTGCACACAGGGACACAGAGGCCCAGAGTGGCTGTCTGGACTCTGGGGCTGAGGCAGACCCTGGGGACCTGGGCAGTCCGGGCTGGGCTTCCTGCTGCTGGTCCTCTTTCTATTTCCTTACATCCAGCCCATCGTGTCTCTCTCCTAATCCCTCCTGCATCTCCCCGTGTCCAGATGCCCAGCCTGCTGGGTCCCTGCAACCCTCCAGGCTTTTCCCACCCCGCTACACCCCCCGCCCAACACAGCCAGGACTTCCTGACAGGATGCAAATCTGATTACACCTGCTCCTGGCAGGGGCCACCGGAGCCACCCCTGGGGGGCCAGGGGGCCTTGGGGCCTCTCCCTCCAAGCTGAGTGCTCTCCAGCCCTTTCCCTCTCTTGGCCTAACCCCTACTCGTCTTTCAGACCCAAGTTCAATGTCACCCCCAGTTCCCGCAAGGCAGCTCATCGCAGGGCTTCCCTGGGCAGTGGGGCCAGGGTCTTGCCCAGTGGGGTGTCTCTCTCATCCACTGGCCTGTGGTTACAAGAAAAAGGGTCACTTCCCACCCCTCCACACCCAGCAGGGCAGGGACACACCCATGATGCAGGAGTCCCATCTCCAGGGAGGGCCAGCCAAGAGGGTGGGCTGGACCAGCGCCGGGCTCCTGTGCCCCACCCCAGTCCCAGGCAGAGGGTGTGCCCCTCTCCCCACCCCACCACTGCCTGCCTGCTCGTTCCAGCTGCCTCTGCTCCTGGCTATCCCCCACAGCACCTCCAAGAATGAGCGACAACCAGCAGTGACACTCCTATGGACCCCTTCCTGAGCTGTCCCTCCCTGGGCTGTCCCTCCCTGGGGATGGGACCCCTGCATTATGCAGTCAAGGGACCTGCTGGTGGTGGCCTGTGTGCATGGTGCCCCAAATTGTGCCCTCTGCCCCTGCCCTCGGGGGCTTGCTTCTTGAGCGTCGTGGGTGGGGGTGTGGTCCCACCACCCTCTGGAAGGCAGTGCGGAGAAGGCCTTGCTGCTGCCATCTCGCTCCCTGCCCCTCCCCCCATGCTTCCCCCCTTTACTCCAGGGCTCTGCGGCCACCTGTGAGGCCAATGTATGAGACCCCGGGGCGGCCGGGCCAGTGGGGACCAGGGGCTGTGGGGGTCTGCAGGGAGCCCCGGGCTGCCTGCTCCTGGTGGGGTGGTCATCCATCTCCCCAGGCCTTCTGGCCAGCTCCAGCCCTGTGGTGTCCAGGGGACTTGCAGTCAGAAGGGTCCCCTGTGGCCTAAAGGAGAAGTTCCCCCTCAACAGCCTCCCTCTGGCCCCCAGCCCCCAGCCAAGCCCTCAGCTTCTCCCAGGACTCTGAGAACGAATCCCCCACTGCTGACTTTTAGGTTCGGGAGAGCCAGGTGGGGCGGCTGCAGGAGCTGCCTGCAGGGGGCAGAGTTGGGACGGGGATGGAGGCCCTAGGCCCCTCCTGGAACTGTCCACGGGGTGGGGGATGAGGTGGGTGGGCAGCCGGGAGGGCCAGGCACAGGATGGGCATCATTGGACCGTCGTTGGGGCCTGGGGGGCTGGCCTGGGGGGCTGCAGAGGAAGGAAGAGAGGGCTGATGTCCTGAGTCGGGGGGCGGCAGCTGGTGGGCATGGCCAGCAGGGGCAGCCCCAAACTCGGGGAGACCCACTCAAATGGGGAGCTTGTCGGGGGTCTGAACACGTGGCGCACATGGGTGGAGACCAGGCCCCGCGGTGGAATCTGAGACTGCAGGGATGTGGGGAATCGAGCCCCACTCCCTGGCCCCTCGGGCTGAACCCTGGGCTGTGCAGAGCCAGAACAGACACAGGAAATAGCCTGATTGCATTTGCACAGGAACACCAAATCCCTTGCAGCTGCAGTCGGCTGCGCCAGGGCCACAGGCGGGGTCGGCCATCGCCAGAGTCCTGACAGCTCCGCTGAGCGTGCCAAGGGGTCTGGGCTGCTGGCCGGGGGGCGCCTTTCCCAGGCCAGAGGCCCCCACCCCACCCCAGGAGAGCCGCCCCCCTTTCAGTTCCCAGAACAGAGCCCAGCTGTGGAATAGTGAGGGGGTGAGGTCATGGGGAGGGGGCCGCATTACTCATATCCTGGGGCCGCGGGAAGGGAGGAGGCGGGGGAAGGGGCTGGGAGGCCTCCTCGTCCTTGGAGCTGGGTTAGGAGCTGGGGGCCAGCAGGGCTTCTCCTCAGCATGAGGCTTTTAGGGGAGACACAAGGAGACCCCTACCCTGCACCCCCACTCTGTTCCCCAAGCCCTTGCCCAAGGAGGGCTAAGTGGGGTGACCCTCAGGGGGCCCAGCTCTATAAGGACAATGTTCCCAGAAAACGCTGGCTGGCCTCTTGCCAGGACCAGCACCGCTGTTGCCAGGGCACAGATGAGCAAAACAGTAAACAGAGTGGCTAGGGCACCCCGGAGGCAGCCTCAGCGGGGACGGGACCCGCACATTGTGGTCCCCTTGTTCCCAGGTCTAGGTCTGCACACGCACATAGGCATCCATGCATGTGCACGTGTGTGGGTGCAGTGTGCGAGTGCGTGTGTGTGTGTGTGCGTGGGGGGTATCTGGGCCCATCTGGGCCCATGTGCGTGCCTCTGTGGTCTGAGGGTGAGGCTCATGGAGACTGGGTCTGCCTCTGTGTGAGCTGGGTGTGCCCGTTGCTGTCCCATGTGCATCCGTGTGTGCCAGCGCAAGGGGCCCTGGCTGCCTGCTGTGGCTCCGTGTGTCAAGCAAGGGCTGAGCGAGGGTCTGCGTGGGGCTCCTGTGCCCATGGGGTGGACCCCAGGAGATTGCGCACACATGTGTCCGGGGTCTATGCGCTCATTTGTGCCTGTGAAGGCTCCCCTGAGGCTTAAGAGAGGAGGCCAAGGAGCAGGACGGAGGACCCTCACCCCATCCAAAGAGAAGCCCCACGGCGAAGGCCCGAGAGCAGGCCTGGCGAGGGGCTGAGGCTCAAACCAGGCCCAGGCGCCCACACACCCGAGCACACACAAGGACATCCACATGTACGAGTATATTAGACGCACAAACACACGCCACCTGGGCACACGCACACCCGTGCACCATACACGTTGCCAAAACACACCCCAGACACCCCAACACACACACAGTCCCATGCACACCCACGAAGACTCGGATGTGGCAACAGGGGAGCAAGATTGCCAGGCTTGCCCCCCAGGAAACCCCTCTCAAGGGTGCCCCAGAAAAGGGCTGCTGGGTGCCTTCTCTCCACCCCAGCCCCTCTGCTGGTGTGCACAGGTGGGGAGGGTCCTGGACCCCAGGCCTCAGCCGACAGCCGCATGGACACTGGGGCTCTTCCTCCCCAGGTAGAACATGGCCCAGCAGCCCCCCCAGCTCCAGCAAAGGCCTGCAGAGGCAGGAAGCTGGACTTCATCTGCTGGATGATGGGAGCCAGGTGTGGGGAATTTAGCAGCGTCCTCGGGGGCTGGGAGTTGAAGGCACTTCTGAGGAGCAGGGGCGGGCGGTGGATTCAGGGGTGCGTGGAAAGAGCAGGCTGTTTGGTTTGTGGGGCTGGAGTCCCATGTGGCTGCAGCAGGGGGAGCGGGCCTTGAACTCGGGCCTGTGGAGGGGCCTGGCTTTTGTCTGAGAGGCTTAGGGGAGACCTAGGAGAGATTAGATCATGTACTGGCAGGGCCTCCTGGCCGGGGGATGGAGGCCTGGAGGGGAGCGGACTGCGGGGTCATGCAGCGGACACTGCCCGGGAAGGACTGAGACCCCGGCCGGGAGACCCTAGTGCTGCATCCGGCTCTAGCGTAGGGCCCCTCCCTGGGTCTGGGGTAGTAAGCCCTGTAGAGGCACAGAGACCCTGAAGTCTCCTTTAGGGATGCAGGTGAGCTGGGGGAGAGAGGGTCATGACGGCCAGGGCCAGTGGTGCCTGCTGGACACCAATGGTCCAAGATCCTCTGGGCCAGGGCTCCCGATCCCCAGGCCCAGGTCGACCTCTCTTTTCCTGTGGCTGTCCCCCCTAGCCCTGGGGTGTCAGGGTGTTCTGAGGGCAGAAGCTCTCTCTTGCCTCAGTTTCCCCATCTTTGAAACAGCCCATAGAGACTCCATAGAGGGCTCTGAGATAAGGGTCAAGTGGTGTTGGGTGAGCTGATCCTGCAGGCCCCCCAGCTATCAGGTCAGGCCCAGGCTGGAGCCCCCAGGGTTGCCGGGCTCCTCCAAGCAGGTCGTCCTCCTCTCAGCCCTGGGCACTGTGTGGAGTCCACCTTCTCCCAACACACCATGCTCTTGGGGTGCAGGAAGGAGCTTCCCAGGCAGGTGGGGTGGGGGGTGGCTGCCCAGCTGGGTCACCTAGCTTGCCAAGGCTGCATGGACTTAGGTGGCCATGGCCAGCTCTCTCTCTTGTACCCCCAGCAACCTCTTCCCAGACCTTCCTAGGGCCCTGCCTGGGGCAAAGGCCACACTGGTCTAGGATCTGGCTCTAATTAGGTCCAGGGAGGCAAGCTTGGGAAAGGGGATGGAGGGTCTGAAGTCCCGTCCTTGGGTCTCTTCAGGCCTGTCTGGACGTTGGAGCCCCTCTCCCCCATCCCTAGGAGGGCAGATGGCTGCCCACGTGCTTACAGAGCCCTGGGGCCTCCCCCTGGGGGGCATGACCTATATTCTAAAGATGGGTAAACTGAGTCATGGAGAGCCGGTCTAGGGTTGGCCCTGGTTGGCCAGTGGCAGGGCTTGTCCACCATGCTCTCCATGTGGCCCCCAGTGAGGCCAGCTTAGATGGGAGGAGTGGCACCCCGTCTCAGCCATGGTGTGACTGTCCCCCATGTCCCCCACCCCAGGCTCACCACCCAGTGGAACATAGAGGACAAGGAGGAGGCCGCCCGTGAGCGGCGCCGGCGGGAGCGCGACAGGCAGCTGCGGGACCAGTACGAGGAGGGAGGCAGCCATGCCCCAGAGCCGCCGGAGCAGGAGGCGCTGTAAGCCCCCATCTCGTGCAGGGTCTGGGCAGAGGGGGGTGCCGGGGGTCAGGCCCGGGCTTGGAGGTCCCCATGCTGAATGAGACTGAGGAGGGGCCCGAGCCAGGAGCAGGGGCAGCAGTGCAGTGGGGGACTGTTCTTGGGGTGAGGGTGGTCGGCAGCCCTGAGCGACCCAGTCTGCGGATGCCTGACCGGCCAGAGGGGCTACAAAGACACGTGAGGCTGCCCCTCCCGCCCCCTCCTGGGGCTCTGACTCAGGCTCTGGACGCTCCATGTAGTCCCGGCCCTTGCTTGGACTCCCTCTGACCCCAGCTGTGGGGCCCCAGCCCCCGAGCCCCCCGCCCCAACTCCCTGCTGCCGGTGACTCACGAAGGCCACGTCCAACTTGGCGGGCCACGGGCCGGCTCGTTTCCTCCCCGGGCCCAGGAGGCCTCCGCGGCTGGGCTGGGCTGTTTTTCCAATAATGATCCCCTTCCTCCCGGCCCTGTTTTGTTCCATTTTCTCCGAGTCAGCAGCTTTGGGCGGGGTGGGGTGCTACAGCGGTCACGGCCCCTCGGCCAGATCTGCGGTCACCCCGAGCCTGAGAGCCCTTCCTAGCCCCCAGCCCCTGCTACTCGAGAAGCTCCCCTGCTACAAAGGAATGCCTGTGGGGACAGGGGCTTGGGGAAGGAACCCAGGGCCAGCACAGCCTTGGGAGCCCCAGACTGGTGGGGGAGGCACGGCCCTGCTCTCGGGGAGCCCCAGACTGGTGGGGGAGGCACGGCCCTGCTCTCGGGGAGCCCCAGACTGGTGGGGGAGGCACGGCCCTGCTCTCGGGGAGCCCCAGACTGGTGGGGGAGGCACGGCCCTGCTCTCGGGGAGCCCCAGACTGGTGGGGGAGGCACGGCCCTGCTCTCGGGGAGCCCCAGACTGGTGGGGGAGGCACGGCCCTGCTCTCGGGGAGCCCCAGACTGGTGGGGGAGGCACGGCCCTGCTCTCGGGGAGCCCCAGACTGGTGGGGGAGGCACGGCCCTGCTCTCGGGGAGCCCCAGACTGGTGGGGGAGGCACGGCCCTGCTCTCGGGGAGCCCCAGACTGGTGGGGGAGGCACGGCCCTGCTCTCGGGGAGCCCCAGACTGGTGGGGGAGGCACGGCCCTGCTCTCGGGGAGCCCCAGACTGGTGGGGGAGGCACGGCCCTGCTCTCGGGGAGCCCCAGACTGGTGGGGGAGGCACGGCCCTGCTCTCGGGGAGCCCCAGACTGGTGGGGGAGGCACGGCCCTGCTCTCGGGGAGCCCCAGACTGGTGGGGGAGGCACGGCCCTGCTCTCGGGGAGCCCCAGACTGGTGGGGGAGGCACGGCCCTGCTCTCGGGGAGCCCCAGACTGGTGGGGGAGGCACGGCCCGACAGGCAAGTGGGCTTGGAGCCCTGAGGCTGGGCTGCCGGGCACCGCTCCAGCCCTCTCAGCCCTCACTGTGCATCGGGCAGCAGCCCTCTGCTCCCCCTTCTCAACCAGCCCCCCAAAATGCCCCGTGGCTGTGAAAGGGGGAGAAAGGAGGGAAGGGAGGAAGAGAGGTAGACTGCAAGGCAGCCAGCGGAGGGGCTGCGGGGAGGGGCGGTGAGGAAGTTTCATTCCTGGGCTCCCCAGGGCCCCTGGGCCCCATCCAGACCAGCTGCGGCCGGCCGGGTGTCGCCACATCAGCACGCAGCTGCAGCCCGCTCACGTGATGGAGGCCCTGCAGCCCCCGCCGCCCGCCGCCCCTTCCTCCCTTGGGGCTGGCTGATCTCCATTCCCACGGAGGGGAGCAGGTATCTCCAGATGTGCGTGCCTGCAAGTCAGCCAAGGGGCGGGGGGACAAGATTTCCAGATGTGTGGACGTGTGTGTCTGTCTAAACTGCAGCCCAAAGTGGGGGGCCCAAAGCACCCCTGGAACCCAGGGATGAGGGGTTGCCCCGAGAGCCTCTCCTTGCCCACAGATTCAGGGTCTGAGCTGTGCTCAGAGCCGACCCCCACCCCGTTCCATCAGGCCTGAGCAGTGGGGGTCCCCAGACCTGCTCAGGAGCTCCAGGTTTGGGGGCCGGGGTCCCCCACTGCCTTGAGTGGGACTGGAGCCCATACCTCTCTCTGATCTGGGTCCCTCCAGCCCCTCTGCAGCCCCTAAACCAGACTGGAGTGCTAGCTAAGACCTCTTCTGGGCGCTCCCTCCTTTCTCTTCCTTCAACCAGGTTCCCCACACCCCAAGAGCCAAGTGCCTACCTGGGACCCTGGTCCTGGCCTGGCCCACAGCCTGGCAGTCCCCTCCCCAGGCCTCAGTTTCCTCCCTCTGCCCCTCGGAGTCTGCACACTTTGCATCTCTGAGATGGGGAAGCTCCAGCCTCTGCACACTTTGCATCTCTGAGATGGGGAAGCTCCAGCCTCTGCACACTTTGCATCTCTGAGATGGGGAAGCTCCAGCCTCGCATCCCACTCCGCTCCCTCTGCCCCTCGGAGTCTGCACACTTTGCATCTCTGAGATGGGGAAGCTCCAGCCTCGCATCCCACTCTGTTCTCCCAGGCCTGTGCAGTTCCCAACGGCAGGGGGCACTTTGACTCTTCTGCAGGAGCCCTGGCCTCCCCACAGCCTCCACCCCACCCCCAGCACCTGCCCGGCTGCCCAGGCCTGCTGCAGCTCCTGAATGGTCCTTCTGTGTGGTTGCCGCTGGCTCAGACCCCAGCCCACCTTGGGTGGGTGGGTCTGGGTCTTGGCTGGCACATACACCAAGGCGCCTGAAATCATGGAAAATGCGAGAATTTCCCATCTTCTTCTCCAGGTTCAGTCCTGCTCAAATGCAGAGCCACACCCGCCTGGCTGCCAGCTGGCTGGCTGCTCCTCCCCCGTGGCTGGCGGTCAGCCCTCTCCTCAGGGATGCAGCCAGACCCAGCTCCCCCAAACACCCACGGACCCCCACCTCACTCCCATTCGATGTCCTGCTCCCCCAACCCACTCGCCCCACAGGGAGCAGGGCAGGAATGGGTTGCCCAGGCCCCAGGGAACCAGCCAGCCTACACCAACAGGGTTATCCAGAAGGCCAGGAGGCTGGGTCCAGCCTTAGTGCCTGGGTGGGCTTTGGTCAGGAGAGGCCTGCCCCGTGGGACCAGGCAGTGGGCTACTGCTCAGAAAGGGGCCACCAGCACCAACACAGAGGCCCCAGGAGACAGTGGGCTTACCTCTCCAAAGAGGCTGGGGTCTCAGAATTCACTGGCATTCAGCTAGTCTGACTGCCTTGTTTTACAGATGGGGAAACTGAAGCTTGGGAATGGGAAGGGACTTGAACAGAGCAATCAAGTGTCCGTGACCACTTTATGTCCCTCTCCACCCATAGGCACCCCCGGCCCACCTATGAAGATGAGGACAGTGATGGGCTGAACCAAGCTGAGGCCTGTTTGGAGGAGTTGCATCTGAGGCAGGAGGGGCCAGGCCCAGAGGAGACTGCCCAGGGCAGTCTGGGGGCAGAGGACGAGGTGACAGCTCCCCCCAAGGGGACGCCCAGCCCCTTGGCCTTGGAGGAGCCCGCTGAGCAGAGATCACCTCCCCTGAGTCCCACCACCAAAGTAGGTCAAGGCCCAAAGCCTGCCTTCTTTCTCTACCAGGCACCCCATGTGTCAGCTCAGGAAGAGGGGGCATGCCCGGGCCTGTCTGCTATCCCCCCAGTGCCCGGCACCCAGTAAAACCTCAAGACATGAGAATGGGTGGTCAAATTGATGGGTGAAGGTAGGCGGGGGTGGAATGGGGGCCTTGCCCTGGCTGCCCGAGGCCCACCTCTCTGCCCACCCTTCACAGCTCATCGACAGGACCGAGTCCCTGAACCGTTCCATACAGAAGAGGTATGTCTGTCTGCTTTCCAGGCTCAGGATGCAGGTCTCTCCAGGAGGGGGTTGAAGACAGTGGCTGAGACGATGGAGATCTGGGGACCTGCGAAGGCTCCGGGAGGGTCTCGGGTGGGCTGGAAGAAGCTGGGTTGGCGGTTACGGGGCCTGATCCTTCTCCTACCCTCCAGTAACAGTGTGAAGAAGTCCCAGCCGGCCCTGCCCATCTCCACAATCGATGAGCGGCTGGAGCAGTACACCCAGGCCATCGAGGTATGATCAGGTCCCTGATCAACACCCATCCATCCAACCAGTGACCCTCTATCTGATCCACACCCATCCATTCAACTGATGTCCCACCACCTGGCCAACATCCCTTCATTTGATCAGCAGCTATCTATTCAACCAACGCTCCTCCATTCAACCCATGTCCTCCAGCCCTACGCCATTAGCAGCGTGGAGATAGTCCCAGGCCTGTCTTGCACGCCACCACATCCCCTGTGCTTCTCACAGCAAGTGCACCGAGTGGAGGAAAGCACATCTTTTCACAGTACTTTGCTCCAGGCCTGCATTAAGGAAGCACTCCCAAGGAAAATACAAACATGAAGAGGAGGGTCTCCCAGTGGGACCCTCTGATGGTTCCCATGGTGGCTGTCCACTAAAGCAGTCCTGGGGCTCTGTCTCCTCTGCAGACTGCTGGCCGGACCCCCAAGCTAGCCCGCCAAGCCTCCATAGAGCTGCCCAGCATGGCCGTGGCCAGTACCAAGAGTCGATGGGAGATGGGAGAGGTGCAGGCCCAGTCTACGGCCAAGACCCCTTCCTGCAAGGTAGGGCCCCTCTCTGGGAGTTCAGTGGCAGGCTGGGCTCCCTTGGGAAAGCAAGCTTGGGACCCTCCAGGATGCAGTGTGTGTGGACAGGACACTGAGACATCTGGAGGGAGCAGTCAACCTTTCCTGGCGTGGAAGGCTGTGTGTGGAGAAGGCCGCGTGGGCCGAGTGAGGGCGGATGGTGTCTTCTTTCCTTCCCTGCCTCTTCCCCTAGGATTTCACACACAGGCGAGGTGGGCCAGGCAGGAGACAAGTTCTTCTAGCCCCGTCTCAGGGGTCTGCACCGTGACATACCCTTCTTCCGCCCCCAGGATATTGTAGCTGGAGACATGAGCAAGAAAAGCCTCTGGGAGCAGAAAGGAGGCTCTAAGACCTCATCCACAGTTAAGGTAGAGTCAGTGTGACTGGTATGGGGAGGACAAAAGGACGGACTGTTCTCCGCGCATCTGGGAGGGCTTCCTGGAGGCAGTGTCATCTCCCTTCTGCCGCTTTCACCTTTACTCTCGGTCTCCTTCCCCAACAGAGCACCCCATCTGGGAAGAGGTACAAGTTTGTGGCCACTGGACATGGGAAGTATGAGAAAGTGCTCGTGGACGAGGGTGCCATGCCCTAGGCTGCCCACATCGGTGAGTTCAGCACAGTGACCAAAGCACCACACGCCACGTGTGAAATGTGTTGTCTGGGAAGGTGGCGATGTGGGCAGGGCCTGCTGGTCTGTGTTGCAGGCTGCAAGGCTGGACCTGAGGGCCGAAGGCCTGGCCTCGGGGATGGCCAGGACCCAGAGTCAGCTGGTTCCCCTGCCCCATGCACATCGCAGCAGACTCTAACCCTCTGCTCGCTGCACCAGAATCAGCCCCGCTCAGCCACCACCCCACCGGGGAAGCCCACAGTTCCCTCTCGGACTCCCACCAGGTCTCGGCTGGGCTTATTAGGGGACTGAGAGCAGCTTGGCCACTGCAGGGCTAGTGTTGAAGGACATGGACAGACAGAGCCCCTGGGAGCTGGGGTTCCCACTGGTGGGCCGAGGGTCTGTAAAGGGGCCACAGCCTCAATTTTACCCTCATGTCCCAGCCGAGAGGCAATCAGAGTTTCACCGCCCTCCCCATCCCTTGGCGAAGACACAGAGTGGGCCCCTTTTGCGGTTAGACACACATTTATTAGTGGCCTGGGTCCCAGGTTCCATTTACAGCACCCATTGCATCCCGGGGTGAGACACCCGGCCCCCACCAGCTGCCTTCTTTCCCTCCTAAGTCCTGCTTCTGGGAGTCGAGGCCGGAGGCTTCTCCTGGCACCTCCGTGTCCCCATCTCTGAGGCCAATGGTCCCATCAGAGCCTAGCTGACCACAGCTGGGGGCCTCTCCACCGCCAGCACCCCCCCTCGCTTTCCCAGCCCCAAGACGGAGGGTGCCTCTCCTCTCCCGCGTCGGAATCAGGCCCTGACACTGCGAGACCCTGCCCCTCTCTCTCCCATCCGCAAGCCCCCCTCAACCCTGCCCCGCTTGGCTGTCAGCCCGGGTGGGAGGAGGGGGGTAGGCAGTGAGAGCAGCCATGCCGGGCCCTCATCCACCCCCTCCCCGGCCCCTTCCTGCCTCCCTCTGAGCACCGTGCCTGCCAACTCCCACCCAGGCCTGGGGCCTCCTCCCTGCACCCCAGCCCGGGGTCTGGCTCCTCGCCATGTGTTAGGCCTGTCATGGGGCGGTGCAGGCAGCGAAACTGCTGATGTGGCTGACACGCTGGCGGCGGCGCTGCCCTGACCACTCCCAGTGCACACAGCGAACGGGAGCTGCCCCGAGGCCCTGACAGCAGAAGGGGCTGCAGGGCCAAGCCGACCCTGCCGGGAGGGGTCAGCAGGGCCCACCCTCTGCCTCACTGTAGATTGCGTTTGTCCCATCTCACCAGCAGCCCCCACGCTGTACCCCAGTGCAGACCCCTTCTCTGTTCCTCTCCACACTGTTGAACCCCATGTGCTCCCGACTTCGTCCACCTCTGCAGCTTGTCCCTCCTGCCCCGTCCACCTGACCTGCCCCTCCACACCACCACTCCCCTTGGCACCCCGGTTTTCCCTTCCCAGCCTTCTCCTGACACCCTGTGCGCAGATGGTCCTGGGGCTTCCCCTTGCAAGGGCTCTGACTTCCCGCTACAGACTCAGGCCCCTCTTCTGTCCGCCCTGTGGTCCTGAGCCCTGGGGGCTGCTCTGGCCACTCACTGCAGCCTCCAACCAACTGCTGTCCGGTTGAAGTTCTTGGGTGGGGGGCTCAGCTCCTGCATGGAGTGGAACGTGGGAGGGGGCCGACTGGCCTCTTGCAGCTTCCGGGCATTGAAGCGAGGCCGGCACAGGAGGGGCAGGCGTGCAAGGCCAGCCAGGGAGCAATCCCTGTCCCCGGGCCCCACCCGGTGGCTGCGGGACTCGGCCACTGACATGCGGTACAACACTGCATCCCACATCTTGCAGGCCCGGGAGGTGGGGGGCCGGGCACTGGCCAGGGTGGTCACCTCCTGCCCTGCAGGCTCCAGGCTCTGCCGCGGCCCCTGGGACGGGGGCTCCTCAGCTTCCTCCATCAGCTGCTTTTTGAGGCGCGTCCAGCCACTGAGCCGGGGCTTGGGCGTCACTTTGGGGACAGGGCATGGGTGGGAGCCCGAAGGTGGGGCAGGGGATGCAGCCTCAGTGGTGGAGCCAGCTGTTGGGGGCTCCTCCAGGTGTTCAGCTTGGGGGGCCCCATTGGCTGGGCTGTAAGGAGAGGGTCCTGAGGAGTGGTAGGTGGGTGCTATGGCCACAACAACCCTGGTGCTGGCCTCTCTGGGCACCGAGGCCTGGAAGCCGGGTGGGAGCCTTGGCACAGGGGGCTCCTCAGGCTGGGGACTGGCAGCCTGGGCCCCAGCGAGCAGTGGCCGGATGTGAGCCACGGGGATCAGGGGCTGGGCGCTGGGAGGGCATGGGGCCGTGTCTCCATCCTGGCTGCTAGGGCCCCCTTCCTGGGCCGTCTTAGGGGGCTCTGGGGTCCCAGCATGTGGGGATGGCACCAGTTGTATGTGCATCTGTGTGATGTGGGTGTCCCCTCCAGCCAGGGCCAAGACAGGGGCCAAACTCTGGTGGAGCCGATCAGGTTCTGGGCTGGGGGCTTCAGGCTGGGGCCCTGGGGCCCTGTGGTGAGAGGCCAGGATCCTGTGCTGGGTGAGGCTGAAGGAGAAGGTGGACTTCTGCAGCGGTGACGCCACGTGGTGGATGGTGGGGGTGTGTGGGGAGTGGGGCAGGGTGGCCACCGTGTGGGGGGCTTCCATGGGGCAGGGGGCCTCAAAGGCGCAGGGGACCGTGGTCTCCTGGTCGTGGCTGGCTTCACTCACAGGGGACAGGGAGGTACGGAAGGCCCCCAGTGGGGTGGGGGGCCCGCCCCCGGCCAACTTCTTCCGGGCCGCCTTCCTCAGAAGTTTCTGCAGACGAAGGTTGTCCTTCCCTGGCTTGGGCGGCACAGGCGGTGGGGGTCCTGGGGGCCCCTGGGGGCTTGGGCCACCTGCCTCCGGGGGTATCGATGAGGCCGAGATGAGCATTGCTGCACCCTGGAGTGGGAGGGAGAGTGATCAGGCAGCCCTCCCTGTGGGTGGGGGCCTGCAGACTCCCATGGCACAGGGAGGGCCCGAGGCCCTGTGGTTGGAGGCCTGACCGTGAGAAGCTCTGCTGCCAGAGCACCCAGACCTGCCAGGTGCACCCAAGTCTGTGCACTGGCAACTCTGTGGGGTGCCCCCCACCACCCTGGTATAGAAATGACCCCACGGAGGCCCACAGTCCCTCAGGTGACAAGGGCTGGGATCTGCCTCCAGGTTTCTGTCCTTGATGCTGCCTGGCACAAAGCAGGCCCACCCGTGTGCAGAACCCGGGCCAGGCCACAGCGCCACACGGGTGGGGGCAGGAGACCCACAGGGTAGCTCCAAGTAGGAGGCATGTGCCTGGCTGGCTGCCGGCCGGCAAGGGCAGGAAGGGTGGCCTGCCCACAGAAACGTGAGGGGCGCCACGCCGTCGCCGGCCCAACCACAGGCGCGTCCACTGTGAGCCAGAGGGGAGGGTGGCGGCCAGAAGCCCCGGGAAGGCTGGGGCTGCCCCATCAGAGGTGGAAGGGTGGGAAGCAGGAGCAGTTTCCGCTGAGCTACGCTGAATGGGGTATTCCTGCAGACCTCCTGGCTGGGTAGTCTTGGCCAAGCCGCCCGCTCTGGTTTCTGGGCGCCACGTGTTTGCAAGGACATTGACAGATGGCATCTGGGCTGAGCCAGAGGCTCTCTGGTTTGGAGGAGGAGAGAGGCCTGGTGGCTGCTGCTGGTGGGAGCTGGTTCTGCCAAGGCGAGAGCGGATCTGCCTGGGGAGGGGCCAGGAAGAGTCTGCCTGGGCTCTCACTGAGCGGCTGGCCTCCCTGGGCGCTGCCATGCCAGCAGGCAGGCTGGCGAGGGGCAGCCTTCCCTCCACCTGGAGATTCCCTCCCCCGCGGAGCACAAGAGTTCACCTTGGCTAGCAGGTCTCCAAGGTGGAGGCTGCAGTAGGGAGCCTTCTCCTGACGGTGGCGAGGGGTGTGGGCAGAGCCAGGGCAGCCCCCAGAGGGAGGCCCAAGGTGTGGAGGGGAGCAGCGGGGACAGAGCCACGGCCTCTCCTTGGACTCCAGCCTAATGCTCCCATGCCCCCACCTGTGTTTCAGCTTCCGGGTCCGCAGGTGCAGGCTGACAGCACTTTCCATGTTCCCTGGGGAGGTTCCGGCTAGATCCCTGACCCCAGCCCTGGCTAAGAAGTCACTTCCTGTAGCCAGCCTGGCCTGGCTTGGTTCCCCAGCATCTCCCACGGCCACCCCACCTCTCCCTGCTCTTGGACCTCCCATCCTCTCTCCCCTCCCACTCTCTGACCCCCCAACTCTGCCTCTCACAGCTGGTGGGAGGAAAGAAACGCCCTGACCATTGGTTAACGGGACCCATCCTAGGAGACCAACAGCCCCCTAGGAAGGCGGGAGATTGGAGCACAACCTGCTCAGAGAAGGCTGGTCACCCTACCAATTCCAAGGGGTGCCTGCAGGGGGACCTCCAGGCTGACAGCCACTGACGCCCGTGCTGGGTGCTCAGGACTCTGCGTCCCCCTCCCCATTGCTTGCAGCCCCCACCCCATTTTGTGTAATAAAGCTTGTGGTGTGCTCCATGCACTGGTTCTCCCGTGCTTACTGGAGGAGGGGGGGAGCGAGGCTGGCCAGGACAGAAAGGCTATGTCAGTGGGCCAGACAAGCACACACTGCACGGCACACTCTGGCCTCTGATCCAGGCCCTCTGTCTTGTCCCGTGGCTTTCCATAGGGTTAGACCCCAAGATCTGAGGTGTGAGGTGGCCTAAGTCAGGGCATACACAATGTCTTGGGGTCCGGCCTTGCTCTTCCAGAACATCTGTGACACCTCCCCCATTGACTGGCTTGATATAAACCTCACAACACCTAAAGCAATGTACATTTCTAGGGCTAAGCCCCGATGGTGCACCCACTGAGGGCAAGACTCACTTCAGGGTCATCCCCCATCCCAGCACCCAGGAGGTGCTCAGTGAAGCTTTGGTGGATGAAGAGATGGATGGATGTGTGGACAGGAGATAGATGAATGATGGGTGTATGTATGGAGAGATGGATGGACGGGTAGTGGTGGGTGGATGGGTGGGTGGATGTATGAATGGATACGTGGATGGATGATGGATAATTATGCGTGGATGTATGGAGAGAAGGATGGGTGGGTCAGTGGGTGGATGGATGGATGGATGGATGGATGGATGGGTGAGTGGATGGGTGGGTGGATTGGGTGGGTGGATGGGTGGACGGATGGGTGGATGGATGGGTGGATGGATGGATGGGTGGGTGGATGGGTGGATGGGTGGGGGGATGGGTGGACGGATGGGTGGATGGATGGGTGGATGGATGGATGGGTGGGTGGATGGGTGGATGGGTGGGGGGATGGGTGGACGGATGGGTGGATGGATGGGTGGATGGATGGATGGGTGGGTGGATGGGTGGATGGGTGGGGGGATGGGTGGACGGATGGGTGGATGGATGGGTGGATGGATGGATGGGTGGGTGGATGGGTGGATGGGTGGGGGGATGGGTGGACGGATGGGTGGATGGATGGGTGGATGGATGGATGGGTGGGTGGATGGGTGGATGGGTGGGGGGATGGGTGGACGGATGGGTGGATGGATGGGTGGATGGATGGATGGGTGGGTGGATGGG
>NW_007727844.1:292226-319726 GCF_000696425.1 Galeopterus variegatus | reverse complement strand
AGAGTGGGAACCCACTACACTCCCCTGACCACCCAGCACCTCGGGGGTCCTTGGCACTTGTGGCTCGGCCTCGAGAACAGGATCCAGGGTTTGGCCCCAGCCTTCTCATCTCCAATGCGGTCTCGACCCCACTGCTATGGGGACACTATGCCCCTGCTTCTCAAAACCGGGAGGTCAGGCCCTGCCCGCAGCAGAGGCCATAGGCTAAAGGAACTGCTGCCCAAGAGGCCCTGGCCAGGGAGGCCAGATGCTTCCCCTCGCCATCTCTCCTGCCTGCCTGGGAATCACTGACCCCTGCTCCCTACTCCGGGCACCTACGCCAGCCTCCCACACAGTAGATGCCCCATAATATCTGCAGAGCAGATCAGTTGGCCTGAAAAGCCGGGAGAGAGGCACCAGGCGTGTGGGGCGGCTCAGCCCCAAGTGCTGCGTCAGCGGCCCCTATCCTGCGCCTGGCACAGCGCGAGCCCACAGCTGGGCCCACTCCCCCAGGCTGGTGCCAGCTCAGGCACTCAGGTCACCTCAGGGCATCAGGAGAGACGCGGGGTCCTTGGGGGCTCTGCCAGCCCAACCATGCACATTGGGGGCCAGGACCCAGACCAAGGGGCCACTCTCCACCCCACATCGTCCTGGGGGGTCATGCATACAGGCAGCTGGGCCAAGAGGCTCAGGAGGTTGCTCCTCTCCCCCACAGCCCCCTTCCCCCGCTTTGGCCTGGTTCGGCTTTTGCCAACTTCAGAACCCTCCTCCCACTGCTCCAGGGTGGAGGCCCCGCAGAGTTGGTCCTCAGACTCCTCCTGGGGTGCAAATCCATCCCCCATCCCAACCTCAACCCCGGGCTGGGCCACCCCTTGTCCTTTGCCTCCACCCCTGGTCCCTACCCCCCTCCCAGTGCCCCAGTGAAGACCCTGACCAGGGCATGGATTACCTGTCACAGGCCCTCGGCAGCTAGCTGTGGTGCCCACTCACTGCAGTCCTGCTGCGCCTCAGGCCTGGCGTCCTGAGCGGGAGGCTGTGGATACCCAAAATAAACCTGCCCTGTCCCTCTGACCTCAGCTGGAGAGCACCTGCCAAAGGCCAAAGCCTGCGGAGTGGGCAGCTACCCTCCCCTGCCGGCCAAGCAGTGCCACTTCAGGGTCTGTAGCATACCCGCCTGCAGGAGTAGCTCCTGAGGACACAGTTCTCCACCCTGGGCAAGGGTGTCCTCAGGTCTCTATTCGCAGAGCCAGAGGAGCCCACCTGAGAAGGGGGTTGGCTCACCACAGGAGAGGAGGCAAGCCCCATGTGGTGGCCCCCTAGCCAGCCCAGGCACCTTGGCAGAAGTGGCTGTACAGATGACTTCAGTGGGCAGAAAGCTGGTCAGAGTTCGCCAGGGTCAGGGCTGCATGTGGCCCACCGGACCCTCACTGGCACAAGGGATTCACAGGTTCTGACCAGGAGGGCAGGGACGTCCCAAGCAGCTCCAGCTTCAAGGGGCATCCCAGGGTCTGGTGCTTTGGGGGGAAGTAGGCTGGGGAGGAGTTTTGTCCTGTGGGCCAGCAGCATGGGGTATGCCCGCTCTGCTGTGTGACCTTAGGTATGTTCCTGCCTGTCTCTGGCCATGTGGGGATTGGGCGCTACCAACCAAAGCCTCCAGAGCCTCCTCCAGGTCATCCATTGTCCCTCACTTGAAGCCTCTGGAGAGCAGGTGGCTTGTCGTGTCTCTGGGATTCACCCTGTCCTGGGCACTGGTCCTCCGTAGGTGCCAACCTCTGTCCTGTGCTGGACAGTTCCATGGATTCCATTTGCCATGCTCAGCCTGCGGGGTCTGGGAGGAGCAGGAAAAAGGGTCAAGATTGTTAGGCTGTTTTGCCCCTGCTCGGTGCCTCAGTTTCCCTAATCCGAGGGGCAGGGCCATCCAGCTTGTGGCCTCCCTAGCCAGTGTGGGGTCAGCAGGGGCCTGGGCCTGCTGTGTTTCGGTTGGATGGTGCCAGCTGGAGTCCTGAGGAAAGAAAGGTCGCTCAACGGCACCTGGCCAAGCCTGCACTGAGCCGCACACTGCACAGGGCCCCTGGGGAGAGACAGACCCCAGACAGAGAGCTCTGGGCTGGTGGCGGCGGTGTGGCCCCTGGCCTCGGGAGTGCCAGCCACTGGCGGAGAGGCCACAGATGCGGGGCCACTGCCGGCCTGGTTTTTCCTCTTGCCCATTTACTCTGCCTGCCCCAGCAGCGTCCACCCCATGAAAGGGGTTCGGCAAATAAGGACGGCCAGGGGCTCAGGGTCCTCAACTCCATAGGGGTCTCCAGGACCTGGTCTGGTGCAGGAGGTAAAGGAGCCCCGGCCATGTAGACCCATCTCCTGGGCGGTGCCCACTCCCATGGCACTCCTTGGAGAGAAGGAGCAGCGGGCTGGGCACCCCCACCCCAGCCTGGCCCAAGGAGAGCGCTTGGCTTGTCCTGCCCTCCTTAGCCCGTCAAGAATGTGCCGCTGCAGGGAGTAAAAATAGAAGCTGATGGCCCCGGGGAGGAGGGAGGCCTGGTCTCCTCCAGCACGTCCCTCTGTGCTCTGGCCTCCTCCTCCGGCCATTCCTATACTAGGTAAGGGGCTGTGTGGGCACCATCCCTACCCCCCTCCCCACACACCCTGGTCCCCCAGCCCCTGGCCAATGGGCTGCTGGGAAAGATCAAGTGTCACTATAACACGAGGGCGTGGGGCTGGCCGGGCAGTGCCTGCAGCCGGTCCTGTCCACAGGGAGCTACAGCCCTTCTCAGACTCAACCTGCAGGTCGGTAGGGGCCAGAGCAGCACCCAGGCCTGGGGTGGGCAGGGGCCTGCCATGCGCTGGGCTGGGCCAGCCCTGAGGCACGCTCTGGGGTCCCGGGGTGCTGAGGTCCTGGGATGGCAGGCTGCCACACATCTCAGCCCTATGCTCAGTGGCTTGAGAACCCAGGAGGCCCCCGGGATCCCGAGAGGCTGGATCCTAAAACATTGTGCTGTGATGGCCTCTGAGCATCGGAATGATGCCGAGAGATGGTTCCAAACCAGAGGCCGGGAAGGAGAAGACGGGGTTCCTGGGGAAGCCGGGGGTGAGGGGTGCCCTAAGGCAGGAGCTGGTTTCCTGCCCCAGGCCGGTATTTGCCTCCCCAAGGGTGCCCCTGTGAGAGGAGCCACAGCCGGCTCCTCCCGGAAGCCACCGGTGCCCGGCCCCACGTGGCCCACGTCTCCACTGCCAACACTGTGTAGGGCCGAAGACCAAGGCGGGGCGGGGGCGTATCTGAGGTCACCCCAGCAGTGGGTCCTGGGGGAGAGAACCCCAGCGTCCCCAGGGCCCAGCTCCCAGAAGTCAGGAAGGGGTGGACAGGACTGGGCTGGAGGCAGGACAGAGGGAGGATGAGCAGCCAGGCCTCTGTCGCTTCTGCCCGGAGTGACGGCGTCCCACCTTGCTGTGGCTGGAGGATCGGGTGCTCCTGAGAGCCCCCACCCCTCTTCACCATGACATCATTACCTCTTCCTCGTGTGCCCATCTGATCAGGGCTCAGCTGCCCCTGAAGTTGCCTGCACAGGACCCTCACGTACCCCACCCCCCCAGCTTTTTGGAGGCTCCCAGCACTCCTGGGGGGAGAGGGGCAGGGCGAGGCTGGCCAGATGGACATGGGGCCATGGTGGATGTGGCCAGGGACCCTGCCGGTGAGTGGCAGGGCCTCCTGCCTCCCCACCCCACCCCACCCCTTGGGTCTTGTCACCTTTGAAGATGGGAAGGATGGCGTGTGTCCCTAAGAAATTGACCTCACAGGCTATTTTCATACGCCTCTCTGAGGACAGAACGTTCAAGTGGACAACTGGTTTCCTTCGCAGCTGCCGAAATGCCATCCCATGCCCCCAAGCAACTCCCACCCCCAACCCCTCCCCAGCTGACAGGGATGGTGACACAGACCACACAGATGGGGAGGGGCACAAAGCAGCTCTGTGTTGCTTCCAGGCACTCAGCACAGGAGCAGGGACCTCAGTTTCTCTGCTTGGACAGTGGGGGTACAATAGCCCTCCCTGGGTGCCCATCTGGATTCTGGCCCAGAGGGCAGGAGAAAAGAGCTGGGGCCAGCCTGGGTGCCCACAGGGGAGGGGACTTGGGGGGACTGGGAGCTGGGCTGTTCTCAAAGCACCCCCCCCCCACCGTCTTGGGTTTCTGGGCAGAGGCGTCTTGCTGATTTTGGTGCCTATTTTTGGGCACTTCAGTTGCCGCCAGCTCCTTATAAACAACCCACCCTCTCTCTGGGCTGACAGGTGCAGGGCCGTGCCAGGGTCAGGTGGGCACTGCAGGGCGGGGCCCGGGCTCCCCAGCCTCTCCTGCCCTTGCCCCCTACGTGGAGTGGCCCTGGGAGGAGGCTGGGGGGCCAGCAGGGTCAGCACCCAGCAACAGGGGGTGCGTTGGGCAATGCTGCCGGTCGAGCTGAGGAGCTCTGAGACCCAGGCTCAGCTGTAGAAAAGACAAAAGGCTGAAACTTGGGGGCAGCAGAGCCTCTCGGATGTGGAGGGCTGCAGGCCACATTGCCTGCAAGAACGTTTCCAGATATCTGTTGGTTAATTTTGCATGGAGCTTAAGTTGCTCTGGGAAAATTAACATTCTTGACAGAGGGTTTGGAAAGCAGTTCCCACCTTCGTAATGCCACGTAAATGCATTTTTAGCTGATGAACGTGTGTTTTTCTTATACAAAGCTCCCTGGGGGAACCATAGCCATTGTCTTCAAGTGAGCTGTAATATGTTGTAATGAACTTTGTTTTCTAAAACCCCGGCCAACAATCCAATGCAGCTGCTCGCAGTGTTCCCAGGCCCCGGCCTCCTCAGGGGCGTGCGGTGGCCAGCTCACGGAAGGACCGTCCCAAGCTGGCTGGCCCGGCGCCGGCCCCACCTGGATGCGCACAGCCCATCCCTGGCACGGCGCTTCCCCACAGACATTGACAAATTCGAGAGCTGCATGGGGCCAGGGAAGGCAGGCCCGGGAGGGGAACAGGGCTGGTGTTCTCTCTGTCTCTGCAGTACACATGTGCCTCTCACAGCACCAGCTGGGGGGACACAGAGGGGAGCCCAGACCCTGGCCCCAGTGAGCTCGGGGTGCAGTCTCAGTGTCTAGTGGAGGAGGGAGAGACGGACCAGCCCACATGCTCTGTGAATGTGGAAGGGAGTCCTGAGGATGTGGGGGACATGCAGGAGACTCTGGGGCACCCCATAAGAGAATGTGCAGTCCTCAAAGATGCCACAAAGCACAGACTGGAGCTTTGGGCTCACACGGGAAGGGGTGCTCATGGGGGACGCTGGAGCACACAGACCAGAGAAGGAGGAACTGCTGTGCTCGGCCATCTAGGGGCTGCCAGAGAGCCCCCCAACCTAGGCCCGCTGGGCAGAGACCACCAAGAAGAAGGTTTTCATTCCAATCAGCACGATTTTCCCAGGGTCTTGTGCAGCCCCCAGCCCCCAACCGGGACAAACACTGTGCATTCTGGATGACCTTCCTTGGGGGACACTCCATAGAGGACGTCTGCCCTGGGTGGGGGTGGACTCCGCGACCTTCCAACTTCCCATTCAGCTCTGGGATCCCAAGCTCCAGACTGGAGCCAAGGCAGGAAGGAGGGGATCAGAGTCTGGGGTGAGGGGGGCTGGGAGGGGGCCCAGTGGGGAGGCCCTGAGTGCACGAGGTGGACCCGCCTGAGGCTGAAGCATTGGCCGGCCCTTGACCCCTCTCTGTGCTGTCCCCTCACACCCTCAGCTTCTAGAGCACTCCACCACCCTATTCCAACATTTCCAAACTAAGGCAGCACCCAATCTCTCTCTCTCTCTCTCTCTCTCTCTCTCTCTCTGTCTCTGCAGAAACAACCCTAACCCCACCATGTCAGACGAGGAAGTGTGAGTACCAGTCTAAGTAGCTGCCTACCCCCGCCCACACTCAGGACCCCAGGCCCCTTGGCCGGTGTGCAGAGGCTGGAGGACCTGCTAATGTTGGTTACAAACCTACCTGAGCAAAAGCCCACCTCACCTGCTCTCTCTCTCTCTTTCTCTCTCTCTCTCTCTCTGTCTCTTTCCTCCCCACCCCCTGCAGTGAACAGGTGGAGGGTAAGTGTCTCAGCTATTTTCTTTTTACTTCTACCTCTAGACAGAAAAGTCACCCTTGGGGAGGGGGTTTGCTGGTGGGACAGTCTACGACCCCTTGGGAACCCCCGGCCCGGAGGTACTAGACTTGCTGCATTCTGTGGGTTGGTTTTGGAGCGAACCCCTCCACAAATGGCCTGACATCTCGGGGCCTTGTCTTTTCTCTGAGATGTGGTCACAGCTCAGCCCTGCCAGGCACCCCGCCAAGCTCCCACTGCAAACCTGCGTGGGCGGTGTGGCTCTGAGGAACCTGCAGGGTCTGGTCCCCCCGCCCCTCCCCCCCGTCACTCTCTGTCATGCTCACACCCGCAAGGGGACACGGGCATCTGGGAGCACCCGACTCCTCCCTGAAAGTCGCCGTCATCGCCAGGGTCTTTTCCTCTGCCAGCCCCAGGCAGCCTCCTTTGGGCCCGAGGACCCCCGGGTCCCCATCCCTGGCCAGCGAAGCGGCTGGGCGGTCCAGGGGTGGGCACGCGGCTGCTCCTCGCCCCGCTTTCTCGGCTGGCACCGGCTAACACAGCCCTCTCTTCTGTTCTCTCCCAATGCAGAGCAGTACGAGGAGGAAGGTAACTCTGGCAGCCCGGGAGGCCCCCCGCCCTACCCAGACCCCCCGTCTTAGCTCAACCTCTTCTCCTCCTGCCGGGGGGTCTTCAGCCCCTTCCCACCCAGGGCCCTCTCTGGGTCTCCTTGAGCTCATTCATTAACCGTTCATCTTCCTCACCATTAGTTCATCATGAATGACCATCATTAATTGTTATTGTCATTAATGATTGATCACATAACCACTTAATGAATGATTGATCATTTAATCATTAATTAAATCACCACTAACCTCCATCTCTTTAACTGGTTAATGTACACTCATTAATCATTCATTAACACTTCATGGTCACCACAGCCATGGTGTGTGGAGCTGGCTGGGATCTGGTCACTGGGGCTGTCACTCAGTAATGTCTGCGCCACAGTATGCACGTCCCGCCCGCCTCTCGTCATTCCTGTCTCTCTCGATACCTCTCCGTCTCTCCCTCAGTCTGTCCCTCCCTGTGTCTCTTTCTCTGTCTCTCAGCATCTCTCCGTACCACCCCCACGCCGTAACCTTGGGTGGAATCCGGAGACCCCTCCCTGGCTCTGGCTGGGTGTGGTCCATGGGTGCCGTGTGGTGCCCGGGCAGGCGTGGGTGGGTGGGGAGCGGGGCTGCAGGTGCACCTGGGGACCGTGTGGGACAGCAGTTCTCAGGCACTGGGCACTGCTCTGAAGTCCCTGCACCCACTCAGCTCAGGGGCGCATCCACATACCTTCAGAGGCAGGGCTGTCCTGCAAAATCTGTTTTGAATGTATTTTGAAAACACTTGGCCACCCTAACAATGTGAGCAGAACATTTCTTTTTCTGCCACAAAGGTGGAAAGACTCAATTCTGAGTGGGAAACGTGGGTGCCACCCTTTCCCGTGGGTCAGCCATGCAGCAGGACCAGAGGCCACGAAGGTTCTCCCCACGAACATTTCCCGAAAGACCCTCAGTGCCAGCCTTGCTTCCAGGTGCACTTAGAGATGGTCCCGTGTGGACACTCCCCAGGGGGCCAGCCGTGAGCCAAGCAGCAGGGGACCCTCATGACACGTCTTCCCCTCGGCCCCTGTGGAGACTTGACATCATGGACAAATACCTCACTGCTCCAGAGGCCAGTCTCCGGGCATGAGAGCAGCGGGCTCAAGAGGCACCTGCAGCCATGTGGCCGCGGCCACTGGCAGACTCAGCTTGTGGGAGTCCCCACATGGCACAGCTGCTGCTGGCCGCAGATGCAGGACTGACCCCCACTGCCCCGCTCCATCCAGCCGTGCCCACCTCCCAACCCAGCACACCCTCTAACGACTGTCCCATTCTCTCTCCCTCCCACCTGTCTCCTGCTCCCGGCTTCTCCCACCCTCAGAAGAGGCCCAGGAGGAAGGTAAGCGGGGTCCAAGACCCCGGCCCCACACCCATCCTCCCAGCCTTCCTGCCCCCATCTGCCCTTCACCCCCACAGTAACCCCCCCAGCTGGGTCACGACCCCCAGCCTGCCTCTAAGGACATGCAGCATGCTCCCGCCTAACCACTCCTTTCTCTTGCCACCTCCCTGCGCACCCTGACACTCCTCCACTGCAGAAGTCCATGAGGAAGGTATGAGACACAGGACTTCTGGTCCCCATGTGGGGCCCGGGGCCTGGCTGGAGCCCACACAGGGGTGGGGGAGGGGACGGGAAAGCAGTGAGGGGCCAGCCAGCCAAGGGGTCCCCACATGAGGCCCCCACGTAACCCACTAACCATTGCCAATGCTTCACCCGAGAGGGCACAGGATCCTGAGGGGTGGCACTTCTCCTGCCCCAAAGAGTCCCGGCTGGAGTGGCCTGGGCCATGGATCAGGAGGGTGTCTGAGCACAGGGACCGGCTGTGAGCCGAGTCTGGCCCTCTGCCCCAGAGTGGGTAGCTGAGAGCCCACGGTGGCCAGGACCCCAGGCCAGATCTCAGGACAGCATGGGGTGATGGGGAGGGGAGGCAGAGCCCCTGCACTCCAGCCCTGCCCCACCAGCCCCTCAGGCTCGTTCCTGAGTCAGCCGCATTACAGCCCTTCAGGCAGACGGGTGGATGGAGGGGCCGGGTCCCATGCTCAGCTCAGTGGACAGAGCTGTCATCTGCACCAGGGTCTCCCCGGGGAGCTGGAAAGAAAGCGGAGGGGGCACCTAGCTCTGGGACAGCAGGAGATGGGGAGGTCCTGGGTGTGCCTCCCACAGCCTCTGTGCCCCTGCCACCCTGGGCTACAGGCCTGGGACCTCCGACCAGGCCGTGGCCCTCTGTGTGGGCTTCGGTGCCCCAATCAGAGGCACAGTCCTTCACCCCTGGGGCCCAAGGACAGACAGGAAGAGGGCGAGGAGCAGAGGAAGGCTCGAACCCTGATCCCAAACCTCTCAGAGCAGTCATGAGTCTTACACAAAAGCAAGGGCCCACGCTCTAGACTCCTCGAGCCTCGGTTTCCCCATCTGCGAGGTGGGACAGGTTGGGGTGGGCTCAGGTCTCCTCCAGTGTGCAGCAGGATGTGGGGACACGGGTCAAGGGAGGTGCAGCACCCAGCTGACTCTGACCAGACCTTGCTCACTCCCGCACGCGCCCGCCCCTCGGCCGTTAACCTTGGACCCCTTCTCCCTTGACCTCTGACCCGCGGTCTTGCCTCTTGTGCCTTGGCCCGTGAAGTCCATGAACCAGGTATGTGACGTGACCTCAGTGCCACGTGGGCTGGTGGAGCCGCGTGGGTGTGCAGGAGCCAGGCAGGAAGCAACAGGGGCCGCGTAACCGACTCACACCCCGGGCTGCTCGGCCCGCTGCTCCTGCCCTCCTGCCCCGCCAGCCCACCAGTGACACTCTGCCCCGCCATTCACGGCTGCTTTTCTCTCCCTCTCTCCCTCTCTGCCCCACCACGGTGCCGCTTCTGCAGAGGAAGTCCAGGAAGGTACGTGGCGCCCTCCGTGCACCAGGCCGAGCCCGCCCTCCCCTGCCCTCTCTCTCTCCTTCTTTTGCTGCAGTTGGCTCAGCCCGTTCTTGCCTCTGGGCTGGGGGCAGAGTGGGGACAGGTTAGGCCTGGACTGCTGACCGGGCGTGCTGGCTGATGGGTGCTGGCTTCATTCTGGTCCCCTCTGGCAGAGGGCATTCAGGGGCGTGGGGGCACCAGGGCCCTTCCCGGGCCACCAGCAGGAAGGTGGAAGGTGTGGAGACTCTGCCTCAAGGCCGGGCTCCAAGCAGCCCTTGAGAGGATGGTGCTGGGGTCCACTGGGACCCTCTGGATTCGCCAGGGTGGGTGGAGAACCGCAGAGGCAGAGGCAGGGTAGGCGGCCTCTGCCCTGCCCCAGACATCAAGCCAGAGCAGGGACAGTCAGGAGGGGCGAGTCTGAAGGGAGGGCGGGGGTCAGTGGGGTGAAGCAGAAAGTCAGGTGAGGCCTAAGGCAGGGACGGCGGGAACCCGGGACAGCCAGGGGCCCTGCATGTGAATGAGCAACCAGTCAGGTCCCAGCGTCCCGTCCACCGCCTGGGCCCAAGCCAGGCACACCCGGGCGAGGGGGCCTACAGGGTGGGCCTGTGCTCCCTGGCAGCAGGGCTGGCCGAGCCCCGGGTGGAGGCGAGTGCCCTGCAGCGCCACGTTAGGGGCCCGAGTTGGGAGCTTGTCTCAGCCCCCTTCCCCCACCGATGCCCCATGGGGCCATGGGGGTCCTCCTGGCTAGGCCTGAGCCCCCTGTGGCTCGGGCAAGTGTCTTCCTGTACAAGCAGGGATGTGCTGAGGAAGGGATAGACATGGACTTCCAGGCCGTGCAGGACAAAGTGTCCAGGAGACACCCTGGAGGGGCTGCGGGGTCACCAGGTCACATGGAGCCAGCCCGAGGCCAGCGGGGAGAGAGACAGGAGGGGGCAGGCGGGAGGACGGCTTTGCTGCTTGGGCTGCGTGGCTGCCTCCCCACCGCGCTCAGCCCCGGCCGCCTGGCTCCCCGGGCCCCCGAGGGGCGCTCTGCCAGGTGCTGCTTCCAACGCAGCCTGCGCAGCTCGTTTATTTTCTCTCGGGGCCCCGTTGCCAGGCACCGTGGCTCCGAGGCACCCTGCCATTCACTCGGGTTCCCGCACTCTCCCCCCGCAATGTGTGAGGAGAGGGTGACCCCAGGCCCCCCTGCAAAAGTGAGGGGCGCCCTTGAGGGGCCCTTTGCTGTGCTCAGCGGGTTCCTAAGCAACCAGTGATGTACGGGCTGAGGGGGATGCGAGGGAAAAACAGCTCCCGCTGGACCCCGGCCAAGTGCACACACTGGCGAGGGGCGCAGAGCAGGGGCTGAGGGGACAGCGTGGGGCAGGGAGCAGCCAGGCCAGGTCCACCCTAGTGTAGGGTCTGGAGGCTCCAGCCCAGAAGAAGGGCCACCTGTCTGAAGGCAGCCCCTGAGATGGCCGAGGGAGCCGTGGGAGGTGTCCCAGAAAGGCCTATGCCAGCCTCCAGAAGAGAAGGCTCTTGAGGGTCCAAGGGCGGGCTCCCAGGGAGGCAGGGACCCCCTCCCCTCAGCCCGGGCCCCTCACTGGGGGCTGTGACGAACAATCGGGACTCAGGTGGGGGCTCCTTGAGCTGAGACTAGCAAGGAGGCACAAATAAAATCTCTGACACAGGCTTTCCAGGCTCGAGGGGCCGGGAGACCTTGTGAATAGAGCTGTTCCATGACGTGCTGGGTTTCAGCCCAGCAAAACTGACCTTCGAGCAGGAGTCAGGACCTCAGGCTCTGCCCCAGGGCAAAGAGGCCAGTGTCCACCCCAGCAACAAGGCCCCCACGCTGGGGAGGGCCTCAGATTCCAGGGGCAGCCCTGCCAACCGAAGTGCCCCCAGGCCCTGCCCAGTGAGGTCCCCGTGTCCCTTCCATCACTGCCAGGCCTTCCTGGGTAGGCGTCTCCACTAGGCACCAGCTCTTTCTACCTCCTCCCCAGGCGACCATTCCCTGGCCCCCAGCTAGGGCCACCCAGGGAAGTGAGGGTCCAGGTTGGCACCTGCCCGTGGGTCCCCACGCTCCCCTGCAGCTGCGCGGGCTTTTCTCTTGCATGTGCGCTTGTGCCTTATGCTGTGAAGACGCCGTGGAGGAGGGGCAGGAGGAGGACGAGGAAGGTAAGTCCCGCTGGCCGCGGCCACGGCGCCCCCAGCTCTGTCCGCAGGCGATTCCGGTCCCTACACGTGCCGGTGCCTGTGGTGCTGCCTTGCCACCACTCCCTCCGTCTGTCCGTCTGTCCATCTGTCTGTCCGTCCTCCTCTTCTCCCTGGCATGGGGCCTCGGAGGGCCAGGCCTGGCTGCTTCACGCTGCATCCTCCATGGGGCTCAGGCTGCCGGGGCCTCGCAGGTGCCAACCACGTGGGGGTGTGGCGGTCAGTGGGGCCAGGCCAGAGCACCAGGAGCCTGGGCGCTTCCGCCCACGCCCCCGGTTTCTCCCGAGCTCCTTCCTTCTCTGACTCTCATGTCTTCCCGTCCTCATCTCTCCTCCCTTTTGTCCCGGCCTCGGAGGACGTACTTCTTGCCTCTATTTCTTCCTTCTTTCCTCCTGCTCCCTCCGTCCCAGTCCCCACGCCCTGAGCTCTCGTCCTCAGACCCCACCAGGGGCTCTCATAGGCCTGGAGTGCGGACAAGACCGTCTTGTTCTCGGTGGGGTGGATGGCTGGGTGGTGGTCTCGGCTGGAGAGGCAGGCAGCCCTACAGGCCCGAGCCCCGGGAGCCCCCAGCTAGGTGGTCCCCAGCGTTCGGCAGAAGGGGGGCCACCCAGTCTCACCTGGTCTCTCCCTCCCCCTCTCCATCTGCCGGTGCTGTGGTGACCAGAGGAGAAGCCGAGACCCAAGTGAGTGTGCGGCCCGGGCAGGGCTGGACGCGGGTGGGATGGGGCATGGGCCGGGAGCCCAAGTGTGCAGGACAAGGGGAAGCAAACTGCGGGGGTCTGGTGGGGTGTGGCTCTGCTCCGGGCCACCCAGTGCAGAAAAGGAGGACTTCCTGCAGGAGGAGGCTACTGACCAAGGAAGGGGGACAGCAGGGTGGGGAGAGAGCGGAGGAGGGAGCAAGGCTCTGGGGACAGGGAGCCGGGCAGCTGCATCTCCCCGTGCTCAGCCCCACGGCGGGGGTGTCTCCTGGCCCTCGATGTGGGAGTGGACACTGCAGTGGGGTGGGCTTGGGAGGGAGCACCCCACTTCAGAGAGACTCCTTGATGGTACCTGAGTAGTTCGCCGAGCGGGCCGCTGAGTCTGAGCCCTGTGGGCGACGATGCTTCTCGTGGAGGGTCTGCCCTCGTTTTGTTCACCGTGTTGCAGAGATCTCTTAAAAAATGAAACTCTTCTAACTCTTCGCTTTTAACAAATGCTTACAAACCCCAACTCTTCCTACGTGATTTACCTTCCGTCCCCTTGAGCCTCTTGCTGGCTTCTTGCTCCACACGAGGCACCCGGGGCGGCGACCACGTCTGCAAAGGACAGTGGGGCGCATGAAGGGGTTGCTGCCCGTCTCCGCCCTTTGCACTCCATTTTTCAGTAATTTTAAATCAAGTAATGCCGGATCACGAGATATTTTCTCGTTTTAGAAAAATTGTTTGTGTTTTCACTATAAAATAAAACACCTCATTAAAGAAAATTTGGAAAATACGTAAAAGTCAAATGAAGAAAAAAAAAAAATCATCTATAATTCTCCCACCCAGCCAGCCAGACTGTGGAAAAGAGCAGAAATAAAAGCCTTATTTCTTCCTACTCCTTTTTCCATGCACAGGGCTTGGAAAAAAAGATTTAAACTCCGTGCTGTTTCTCAAACATTGCACTGTCTATACAACCTTGAATCCTGCCTTTTTAAAATTTAGCACTATTCATAAGCATTTTTCCATGTTTTTACATAGTCTTCTTAAATATTTTGAATGGCCACATAATATTCCGTCAATTGAACAAACCATCATTTTCCTAACCGTTCCCCTCCTGCAGGCCTCCCCCAATGCTTTACTGTCGTCAGTAACGCTGGGCGGAAAGCGCCCTCCGTCTGTGGGGTTATTTCCCTAGGCCACGTTCCCAGAACTGGGATTACTGGGTCAAAGAGTCTAAGAGTTCTCAAGACATCGACACCCATTGCCAGACTGCTTTCCACGAGGGCCCCGCCAGCTCTGTGCCCACGCCCCCTCCCCAAGGACAGAAGCAGCCTTTTCCATCCAGCTGCTGGGGGCGAGAGGTGCCCCTCACGCCGTCCTCCGCCACCCCTGCCGCTCCAGGGCTGGCCCCATGTGTGCTGACTGCTCGCTGTGTTGTCCCCATCCCCAGTTTGCATAAGGGTGCAGTCTTCTCTGCATTTGCTGAAAACGTTTTCTGGTCTGAGGTTTTTTTTTTTTTTTTGCCTTTCGATTTTTGCTCTTTTCACATACATAAGTTTTTCATTTGCGTGGAGTCATCTGGCCGTTGTTCCCTTAAAGGAAACTTCTGGTGCTTCTGAGCTTCGAAAATCCTAAATCCTTTCCTACTCCAGTTTTTGATCGATATACGGCTCCACTTTCTGCTATGGCTTGTTTTAAAAAATTGTTGTTGTTGTTTAAACTCTTTGCTCCATCTGGAATGTATTGGCGGGGGGAGGGGGGTCACGTAGCCAGCCGGATGGGGGGCCTCGTTTCCTCTTCAAAGTGCTTTCTTCCCAGCCCCCTCTTCTCCTTCCTTTGGGCCTCCAGAAAGAAATATTGAAGGGGGCCGGGGAAACGTGAAGGGCTGCGACAGCCGTTTCTGGCTGCAGAAGCCAATGCTGCCTGCGGCGCCCGCCCTCCCTCCTGGTCAGACCTGGCCACGTTTGTCCATTTGTTGGAGAAAAAATAAGGTGCCCTTCCTGGATAGATGGGGGAAACGGTGTTGCAATGTCCAGAAGCTGGCAGAATAGAAGGGGACAATAAAAGGTTGAAATTTCAAAGGGATCAAGCCACTCAGGATGGGGGTTTTAAAACTGATAGGAACAAAGTTCAGGCAAAGGTGCCCTGGGCCATGTGTCTTTGGCCAGGTGTAAGAGTGCGTGGGCATGAGGGCTACGCTGGAGCCGGGTAGGGCCAAGTGTCCCTGGTCACTAGCCTCTCTCTCTTCTGCAGACTCACTGCTCCTAAGATCCCGGAAGGGGAGAAAGTAGACTTCGATGTAAGTTGATGGGACCCAGATCAACATGGCCACCCCCACCCCATACTCCAGCCTCGGGTTCCAGGCTAGGCCTCAGAAGGTCATCTTCTCTCCAGCAGCCCTAGCTAGAGCTACCACTCCCTGGTTCCAGGCAATTCTGCCACAATCAATTCCTGGACCAGAGGAAATGCCTCTGAGAACAGACATCTCTCTTCCTTCCTCTCCCATCCATCCTTCTATCCATCCATCCCTCCACCCATCTATCCACCCATCAACTCAACCATCCACCCGTCTGTCCATCCATCTGTTCATCCACCCATCCATCCACCCATTCAGTCATCCACCTGCCCATCCACTCATTTATCCACCATCCATTAATCCACCCCTCCATCCATCCATCCACCATCCATCCACCCATCCATCCGTCCATCCATCCATCCACCATCCATCCATCCATCCATCCATCATCCATCCATCCATCCATCCATCCACCATCCATCCACCCATCCATCCACCATCCATCCACCCATCCATCCATCCGTCCATCCATCCTTCCATCCACGATCCATCCATCCACACATCCATCCATCCATCCATCCATCCATCCATCCATCCATCCATCCTTCCATCCACGATCCATCCATCCACACATCCATCCATCCATCCATCCATTCATCCATCCATCCATCCTTCCATCCACGATCCATCCATCCATCCATCCACCCATCCATCCATCCATCCATCCATCTATCCATCCTTCCATCCATCCATCCATCCACACATCCATCCACCTATCCATTTAACCATTCACCCATCAATCTGTCTATCCGTCCATACATCCATCCATCCATCCACCCACAACCCATCCATCTATCTCTTCATCCATCCTTCTGTCTCTCATCCCTCCATCTGTCTATCCATCTGTTTATCCAACAAACTTATGTCACTCACCAGTCTCCTCTCTGCCAAGCTCATGCAGGGCATCTCCAAGGGTGACAGAGTCAAGTCAGAGCTGGTTCATCCCAGGGATGCCGATGACCTCATGGCTGGGCCTGGGCTCACCCGCAGGAAGGGCACCAACCCTGCCCTGTGGCTTGGGGATCAGGTCAACCTAGCAGCTTCCCCGGGGATGTGGCAAGAGTGGGAGGTCCCTTGCCTCTCTGTTTCCACGGTGGCCAGAGGAGTCAGGCTTCTCTGTTGAGGCAAAGGAAGGTGTCACTTGCCGCAAGGTGGGCCGGGCAGGACCGAGGGTGGAGAGGAGGGGAGGGACTCCCGAGCCTGTGTCCCTGCCCACAGGACATCCAGAAGAAGCGCCAGAACAAAGACCTCATGGAGCTGCAGGCCCTCATCGACAGCCACTTCGAAGCCCGGAAGAAGGAGGAAGAGGAGCTGATCGCCCTCAAGGACAGGATCGTGAGTGCGGTGGCTCTGCTGGAGGTGGGGCTGCTGGGCACTGTCTGGGTGGCTGGGCGGGCAAGGCCGCTGACCCGCTGCACGCCCTGGCCATAGGAGAAGCGCCGTGCAGAGAGGGCTGAGCAGCAGCGGATCCGCGCCGAGAAGGAGCGGGAGCGCCAGAACAGGCTCGCGGTGAGGCCCGCACGCCCAGCACAGCCCCCGCAACGGTGGCCCCGACCAGGTCGGGTCCTCAAGGCACAGCCGGGCCCAGCCCTGAGGGTCTTGGGACGGGGTCTCCGCAGGAGGAGAAGGCCAGGAGAGAGGAGGAGGATGCCAAGAGGAGGGCGGAGGACGACCTCAAGAAGAAGAAGGCCCTGTCCTCCATGGGCGCCAACTACAGCAGCTACCTGGCCAAGGTGGGCGCGGGCATGGCGTGGTGTGGGACAGCCGGCCTGGCTGCGCGGTGCACCCCTCCTGACACCGGGCCCTTGTCCGGCTGCTCCCGCAGGCCGACCAGAAGAGGGGCAAGAAGCAGACGGCGCGGGAGATGAAGAAGAAGATTCTGGCTGAGAGGCGCAAGCCCCTCAACATCGACCACCTGAGCGAGGACAAGCTGAGGTAGGCCCGGCCGGTGCCCGGGGAGAGGGTGGCAGCGGCGGGTGGCCCCCAAGCCCGCCTGTCCAGCCGGGCTTCACTGTCCCCCGCTTCCCAGGGACAAGGCCAAGGAGCTCTGGGAGACCCTGCACCAACTGGAGACGGACAAGTTCGAGTTTGGGGAGAAGCTAAAACGCCAGAAGTACGATGTGAGTCCAGGCACAGCTGGCCCGTGGGTCCCCCGGGGGCGGCCCCTCCCACATCCCCATCACACTCTGGACCTCCCTCTGCCCCAGGACCTGGCCACCCCCTCTGCCTCTGCTGAAGGTGTTGCTGGAGCTCATCCTCCAGGCCACAGCCACACCCCGAGCAGTCGGCTGCGGCACAGGCAGCATTGGGCCATCGTGAGGGAGTGGTGTGGCACAGGGATTCACAGTCTCTTTTCTGAATCCCCTGAGCCTTGTAGAAAGTCCCCAGCTTCACAGAGCTCATCTCCAGGGCACTAGGCCTCTGGTCCTGGGGCGCGTCCCCTAATAGCCTTCTCTGCAAACCCAAGTTCTGGCCACTGGTGGCCCCTGACACATCTACCACCTCAGAGCAGGCAGCAAGGGGTGACACACCTCCAGCACGGCTGGAGCTGGCAGCAACCTGCCCGGGCCAGCCTGTGGAGTTGGCGTCGGGGCATCAAAGGCTGGAATGGAAGCTTAGCTATTCCCTCGCCGCAGAAGCCCACGCAGGCCCTGCGTGCCTGTCCTGGGTGGTTAACGTGCTTGGTGCCAACACAGACCCCTTAAGCTTCACCATCAAAGCCATGTTGCCCACCCCCAGTCCCTCCAGGGTCCCCGGGGCAGAGGCAGGTCCTGCTCGAAGGGTATACACCCTGGCCATGTAAATAGGGTATCTCCCATGGGTGCCAAGAGAGTGGCTGCCAAGCAACCAGACCCAACAGACAACCAGGCAGATCCTAGCTCCTAGGAACTCTGGGCAGTTCCTCCTGGGAACTCCTAGGAACTCACCTAGTCGGTCTGTGCCTCAGTTTCCCCACCTCCCGGAGCCTCCCATGCATCCCTGCAGGCTGCTTTCCTCACCCTCGAGGCCCTCCTGGGGGCCTGCCCAGGCCACTCACTCAGTGTCCACAGAGCGGAATCACCATACTCTCTGCCACGTGGGGTCCCCAGAGCAATTGCCAGGTTAGCCAGCACAGGGCGGGCCCCGAAGCCGCAGCCACCCACCCAGCCTGCGTAACCATCTTGGTCTTTTAGATCATGAATGTCCGGGCCAGAGTGCAGATGCTGGCCAAGTTGTAAGTAGCCAGAGCCGCCACAGGCTGGGCTCCCAGTGTGCGCTGCACGGCGAACCTCTCGCATGGCAAAAACCCGGGTCGCCAAGGATGCCGGCGGCAGGGGGCCTGGAGCCCACGGGCCTTTCTCGTCCCCATCCTGCCCCCACCTGCTCCCTCCTGCCTCTGGTCGTCGGCTTCCGAGGCTGGCCTGCTGCCCTCGTTGGCAGGTGAGGAAGGGCCTGGCCCTCCCAGGAGCCTCACTGGGACCAGGGCGCCTCGGCCACAGTCAGGAGGAGGGAGCAGCTGGGCCGAACAGCAGGCGGGGCCGGGGGTCTGGGAAGGAGGACTTTACCTTCACCACCCCCCACTCCACGCCCCCTGCCCTGCATCCTGCCGCAGGCTGCAAGGTAAGTGGCCAGCTCCGGAGCTGCTGTGTGCCGCAGCCCAGGCCAGCCAGAGCGAGTCACAGATGCCAACCCAGAGGGCCAAGGGACAGTGTCCCCTACAGAGGAGCCAGGACACAGTAAGGGAGCGGTGGCACAAGAGGCTGTGTTCTGACCACCCCTGCGGTGGAGAAGGGCATCCAGCCAACCCACGCCAGCCCGGCCTCTTGGTCCCCATCACGGTACGTCATCTGTGTTGTTTACAGATCACCACCCTCAGGAGCCGCATCGACCAGGCCCAGAAGCAGTGAGTAGCCCTGCCCGTCTTTGCTCTGCACTGGGGGTCCCACAGGATCCCACGGGGTCGGCTGCTGCCTGCCCTGCCCAGGGCCTGGTCATCGTAGCCAGCCCCTAAACAAAGGCCAGCGGCAGCCGGACCTCAGCAGAGCAGTAACAAGACTAACCCGGCCAGGCTGCTCGGGCAGCATGTCCAGGCCCTGAGCCCCAGACACCCACACGCAGGGTAGCCAAGGAGGTTGGCGAAGTTGAGGGTGGGGGACAGGTGGAGCTCACTGGTAATGGCCTCCCTGAGTGGCCTGCAAAGCCATCCTGAGCACCTGGACGCCCCATCAGCATGTCACTCTCAAGAGTGACCTGGGATGGTGGGGAATTAAGGGGCCTGGGCTCTGTCACCAGCACCTCTGGGAGGCTGGGCAAAATTGCCAGTTTCACAGGATAGTCACCTCTCTGCCCATAAAACCACGTCCCCACGGGGGCAGCGGGGTCTATTCTGACAGCTGCTCACATACCCCCAGCCTGTACGTGGGTGCCCGTGGTACACGCCACGCTGGGGTCTGGCCACTAAGCCCGGCCATGGAGCCGTCTCATGCTCCCCCAAGCAGGGCAGTGCTCCGGGGGCTCCCTGGAGTTGCTGTGTTTTCTGGGATTTTTCTCCTCCTCCCTGGCCCTGGCATCCTGGCTGCTCCTGGGGGGGGGGGGGCGGGGGGGGGGGGGGGCGCTGGTGAAGATGATCCCACGGCCTCCTGGTCTCTGTGTGCAGGTCAGGGGCTGGTACAGGCCACTGTGAGAGTGGGTGGTTCAGAGAGGTGGGCATGCATGTGCGTGTGCGTGTGCGTTTGCTCTGGAACGCGTGCAGGGCATAGCCTTCACCAGTGAGAGGTCCTGCTGAGCCGCCATGCCTGAAAGGGGTTGGCCTCCTGGGGCTCAAATGCTCTTGTCCTCCCACTGGCCTTGGCCCTAACCTGGCCCCTAGCCCCCTCCTGGCTGGCCTCAGACAGACGGCCAGCTCCTGAGGACACCGCCCCTCAGAGGCTGCCCTCCAGAGGGGCCGAGTAATCGGGACAGTGGTAGTCACCTGGCGAGACAGCCTTCCCAGGCGGGAGCTGTCCGCAGTAGCCCCCCAGGTGGGGAAGAGAGGATGGGGAAGGGTGCTCTGGGCTCGGCCACCCCCTCCTAACCACACTGACCGCCCAGCCCCAGCCAGACCAGGCACAGGTGAGTGAGCTGGAGCCAGGTGTGCAATGCTGTCAGGGCCAAGGGTCTGCATTGGCCAGCCAGGGCTGGGGGCCTGGGAGGGGGCTCGGCTAACAGTTGACACTCAAGAGCAACTTGCTTCCCGTCTGCAGCAGCAAGAAGGCTGGGGCCACGGCCAAAGGCAAGGTCGGTGGGCGCTGGAAGTAAAGGAGCCGCAGCGGCCCCCCGAGGCAGAGACCCTTGGCCCTCGCCTGCTCCTGGATCTGTCTGTGTTCCAGCTTCCATGCCAAGACTCCTTCTGGGGCTCCTGGATGGTCCTGCGGGCAGAGGGGCTGCTCCGGAGCCCCCCCAGCGTCTCTGTCCTCCGTGCCCCCATCCTCCGGGATCCATAAATAAAGCTAGTGGACCCCCTTCTGCCAGGCGTGTGCTCACTTGTGCAGGGGGACCCTCAGGGACAGTGGGGTGGGCCTGCCCACCTCAGGGCCCAGCTCACGAGCAGACAGTGCACATTTTACCGCCGCCAGCGGCTACACCTAGACCCTGCTGTGGATGCTGGGCCCAGACGCCTTCTGCGATGCTGCCAGTGGCCTCTCACCCCAGCATGTTCCCTCTGTCTCCTGACCTGGAAGCCCATACGCCCCTCAGCTCTCCACTTCATCTAGGGTCTTTGCCCACCCTGAGGAGCCCCAGCTGCCTGGGTCAGCTCTGAGGACAACTGGGGACAAGAGCTTTGCCTCAGGAGGGCTTGCGGAGGAGGCGCCATGGGAGACTTAGGTGGAAGCAGGGCCAAGCCACACTCCAGAGGGCACACGCTCCAGAGGGCACACGCTTCAGGGGGCACATGCTCCAGAGGGGCACACACTCCAGAGGGCACACACTCCAGAGGGCACACACTCCAGAGGGCACACACTGCAGGGGGCACACACTGCAGGGGGGCACACTCTCCAGAGGGGTACATGCTCCAGGGGTACACATGCCCCAGAGGGAACACGCTCCAGAGGGCACACGCTGAATGGGGCACATGCTCCAGAGGGGCACACGCTCTAGAGAGCACACGCTGCAGGGGGGCACACACTCCAGGGGGGCACAAACTCCAGAGGGGCACATGCTCCAGAGGGGCACGCTACAGGAGGCACACACTCCAGAGGGGCACACACTCCAGAGGGGCACACGCTCCAGAGGGGCACACGCTCCAGAGGGCACACGCTCCAAAGGAAACACACTGGAGGGGGGCACACGCTCCAGAGGGCTCACACTGCAGGGGGGCACACACTCCAGGGGGGCACACACTCCAGAGGGGCACATGCTCCAGAGGGGCACACGCTCCAGAGGAAACACACTGCAGGGGGGCACACGCTCCAGAGAGCACACGCTGCAGGGGGGCACACGCTGCAGGGGGGCACACACTCCAGAGGGCACATGCTGCAGGGGGGCACACACTCCAGGGGGGCACACGCTCCAGAGGGGCACACACTCCAGAGGGCACACGCTGCAGGGGGCACACTCTCCAAGGGGGCACACACTCCAGAGGCGCACACACTCCACAGGGCACACGCTCCAGAGGAAACACACTGCAGGGGGGCACACGCTCCAGAGGGCTCACACTGCAAGGGGGCACACCCTCCAGGGGGGCACATGCTCCAGAGGGGCACACGCTCCAGAGGGCACACGCTCCAGAGGGGCACATGCTCCAGAGGGCACACATTGCAGGGGGGCACACACTCCAGGGGGGCACACGCTCCAGAGGGGCACATGCTCCAGAAAGCACACGCTGCAGGGGGGCACACGCTGCAGGGGGGCTCATCCTGAGGCTGTTCTCTTGAGAGCCTGACAGATCCAGGAAAGGAGTGCAGAAACGCACATTTCTGGTGAGAGCACAGCTACGGCAAACACAGGGGGCTTCTTCTATATCATACGAGACCTCAGGGCACAACTGTGTAATAAATTTGAAAATTCTGACCAAATAGAATTATGGAAAATGTAAGTCACAGAAATTAGATCCAGACATAGGCCTTGTGCAGTAGAGTATGCATGGAGGGGGGTTGGGTCCGGGCAGGCTCTGGGTGGGGCTGTCGGCCAAGCCACTGCGGGGCCCATGAGAAAGCCCCTGTGGTCTACCACGGTGGGGACTCAGGTCCTGACAGCAGGGTGGAGCCCCCAAATAACACACACACATGTGTGCACACCCCAACACACACACACAGAGCAACGTGTGCCGAAGAGCTCATGGATGAGAGAGCAAGTCAGACTGGAAAACAGGACACTCAGAGGGAAATATGGGCCTGCCTGCTTATGCCAGAAAAGCGGGGAGACCAGACCCCAAATATTCATAAGTCATACCTCTAATTCAAGAAATTAGCAAATGAACAAAAAACTACAATCAAGAAAGAGAGAAGCATGGAAATAATATGGAACAGAGTTAATAAAATAGCAAACAATTAAGGGAGAAGATCAGCAAAATTAAAAATTGGTCTGAGAAAGAACTAATAAAACAGTGCAACACTGGGCATGATAATTAAGGATAAAGGGGAAATAACACAAATAAACAGGATTAGGAAGAAAAGAGGAACCTAACTACAGATGTTGCAGAGATTAAATCTGCAGTAAAAGAACCGTGTAAACAACCTCCTGACAATATATTTGAAAACTGGATAAAGTGGCCAATTCCCAGGAGAAAGACGACTTACGGAGTTGACTGAAGGCAGGCGGGAAGCAAACCTCGAATAGGGTGATTCGTTTTAAAGACGTTGAACCAGTAGCTAAATATCTCCCGCCAAAAATCGCTATGAATTTGGGCCGAGCCCGTGGCGCACTCGGGAGAGTGCGGGGCTGGGAGTGCGCAGTAGCGCTCCCGCCGCGGGTTCGGATCCTATATAGGGATGACCCGTGCGCTCACAGCGCTCACTGGCTGAGTGCGGTGCGGCCGGTCTCAAGAAGGACAAAAAAATAATAATAATAAAATAAAAACTGTGTTGTGGTGTGTGTAGAAGTCATTAAAGTTAAAAAAAAAAATCACTATGAATTTGTAAAAATCACAACATGACCTAGGGGCTTCTGTCTAACATGAAGCTGGTTTTGCATCGGAAAACTCAGTGAGGCGGTGATTCATGCTCACGGCCCATAAAGGGTATAAAGGTTCAAAAGAATTGGAATAACACGCAACATCATCTATTGAAAAGGAAACCTCCTCAACCCCAGGACGGCATTTTCCAAAACCCTACAGTTGCATTAGAGAAAGTGAGAAGATGCCCTTGAGGATGAAGAGTCGGGCACTGTGTCGAGTCGGGGGTCCCATCCAGAGCCATGAGACAAGAAAGTGGAGCTGCTGCTCCTTTTTAGTTTATTTTTTTAAACGACTGGTAGGTAAAACCAACCAACCGAACAACCAAAAAAACAAGCAACTATTATCATGACTGACCACCCCAAAATTGTCTAGGAAACCCAGGAGAACGTACAAACGTAAACGGTCAGCACTGAGAAGCGTGCAGAGTGGCTGCGTGCAAGCGCAAGGTCCCCAGAGTGAGCACCTCCCCGTGTCCCAGCAACAGAAAATTAGCAGAAATAATGTTCAAAGCACCGTGTCCAGTAGAAGTTTTCAAAAGCTCAGTAGGAGTAAATCTAACTAAAGATGTGCAAGACAATCGCTGAGGAAGCAAAAAAAAAAAAAAAAAAAAAATATATATATATATATATATATATATATATATTAAAAGACATTAAAGACAACCTCAGTAACTGAGGCTGGTTAGTATGCTCCAGGAGAGTGCTAGAGAAAAATTACTCAGGGGAGCTGTTACAGCGTGGTTAGAAAGGCCTTATGCAGGCTCACCACTGTGGGTACGGGGACCCCTACCACGGGACCTTGCAATCGTGGAGAGAGACTGGGCTCAGCTCCGAGCACCACAGGGGCAAGTGGGGACTTACAGCCAAGGAGCAGGGTGGGGGTCCGTGGATGGAAACGTCAGGGGTGAGGGGGATTCTGGCCAAACCAACCCAACAGGATTCTCGCTGCCACAGGCCAGGGTGAGCAGACATCACCTGGGGGCTGGTGTAGAAGGAGGAACTGGTTAGATACCGAGGGTGGGAGGTTCTTGTTACACTGACTTAGCAGGGCTCGCTGAAACTGGATTTTACACGGAGAAGATTCCGGAGCCTGACTAAAGCTTGACCAGGCAGAGGAAGATGCGATATCTTAAAAGTATTAATCCTCTCTAAGTTAACTTATGAATTCAGGGCAACTCAAACTCATTCCAACAGGGCTTCATATGGAAATGGACAAACTGACTTTAGAGTTAATAGGGAAGGAAATGGGCCATAAAAGCCAAGACGATTTTAAAGAGAAGGCCAAGGCCAGGGGATTTGTCCTTCCAGCTGGCCGGCACGCAGGAAGCCAGCTCTCTGAAGTGCTGCAAGGTGGGCTCCCAGACGGACACAGAAGACGGAGACAGACAAGTCCCCCACACACAGGGGACCTGGTGGTGGCAGATGCGGCGCTGAGAGTAACTGGGAAGGACGGTGCCGAGACAGTTGCGTGTCTGCTGAGAACGAATAAAGGTGCTGGCCCGCCTCCTGCCACCCACAGAAACCAACTCCTTGTCATTTAAAGACCTGCATATGACAAAGAAAAAAAAAATCAAACTTTTAGAGGGAAACTATGGGGGAGTATTAGAAAGCTCCATTTTGTTAAGAAAATTTCTTAACCAGGACATAAAAACCACAGATCATGAGAGATTGGCAAATTCAACAAGAAGCATGTAAGCGTTTTAAAAAATGAACTTCTCTGTATCAAAAGACACTATAAGCCAGTAAAAAAAAACAAAAAAAAAACCCAGCCATCTCTTAGGAGAAGGCATTTGTAACACTTATGACTGGTAAAGAATTAGCATTCAATGTCTATAATGAACTTAGGGTGCCCTTAGGAAAAAACAGGGAATTGAACAGAAAAACGGGCAAGGGCGTGAGCTAGCAGCTCACAGAGGGCAGACCCTGCATGGTCAGTACATGCACAACGAAAGGTACCAGGTGGGAAATCAAATCAATGCTACCACGAGGTGCCATTTCATACAAATTAGATGAACAAAATGTAAACATCAGGAAAAGGAATGGCTTATCTTTGCAGAAGAATGCCAGCTGATAAGTGGAGATGGAACGATAGAATTCTAAAAGCACCATGTTGCAACCATCTATGTGACAGTTGATTGAGCAAGGGTTATCCATAGAGGCACAGATCACCCGGTGAGAAGTCAGTGGGGGTCGGAATATTCAGCCTCAAAGCCCCAACTGACTTATTACTTACAAAGTCAAAGGGAGGCTGGCCAGTCAGCTCTGTCGGTTAGAGAGCAGCCTTGCAACACCAAGGTCAAGGGTTCAGCTCCTTGTACCGGCCAGCCACCAAAAAAGAGAAAAAAAAAAGTTAAAAGTTACCTTGAAAACAAAGAAAACTAACGGACGCCTCCTTAACCCCATGGTCAACGTTTAGCGTCACCAAGAGCAAGACAAATCGGTATCTTTGGCCTCCCCGTGAGTTGCACTGAGAACACGACATCACCTGAGTGACATTTTCACCAGAAAATCCAACCTGAACCTGAGCATGAAGAAACAGTCCAGCAAGCCCAGATTGCAGGACCATCTTCAAGACCACTGGCCTAGGCTCTTCAAAACTATCACTTACCTAAAAGTCAAAAAAGAAAAGAAAGAAAAGAAAAGTGGACTGCTCTAGATTAAAAGAGACTAATGGAACGTGACAATTAAAAATAATGCAGAAGGGGCCGGCCCGTGGCTCACTCGGTAGAGTGCGGTGCTGATAACACCAAGGCCCCGGGTTCGGATCCCATATAGGGATGGCCGGTTCGCTCACTGGCTGAGCGTGGTGCTGACAACACCAAGCCAAGGGTTAAGATCCCCTTACCGGTCATCTTTTAAAAAAAATAAAATAAAATAAAAATAATGCAGAAGCTTTGATTGCACATTATATCAAAAAACGCAAGCTATGAAGAACATTCTGAGATGCTTGTACCCATGGGGTGAGAACAGAAACTGGTAATGCAGGAAGAGGTCCTCGTTCCTAGAAGACACATGTCTGAGAATTGGCTTCCAGTGGCACAGGAAGGGGGGCCGAGGAGCAAAGCAGAGATAGGGAAATGAAGTATAAACGTAAAAAGCACCATGGCTCCGGGGCTCTGGTGTTGCTAGAGAGAAGGTGCGCTGTGACGACGATGGCTTGGATGGCCCTGGCCGTGCCTGGTCGGCTTGAAGAGGCACATCCCTCAGTCCAGCAATTCCTTTGCTGGGTAAAGATTATGGTTGGTAAGTGCAAAAACTTAGAAAAGCTCCAAACTTCATCCAGAAGAGAATGGACAGGTAAACATGGTATATTCATGGTGGATTCTTCACTATTAAGACAACTGACCTACAGCTATGAGCAACCACTGGCAAAGTCCAGAAGACACGAAGTTGGGGTGCAGGGTGCGGAAGCTGCAAAAGGAAAAATACAGTATGATGCTATTTACATAAAAATTGTAAATATTTTTATATTTAAAAAAATCATATGTGCCCAGCTACGCAGAAGGCATGATTCAGATGAAGGGTCCCCTCCAGCAGGGGAGGAGGGGGTTCTACTGTCGAGGGGCCGCACAGAGCACTGGAGCAGAATTCACCATGTTTTGTTTGTGAAGCTAAGCAATGGGCGGGTGATGTGACTCTTTCTATTTTTATTTGTACTTTCTGGTATACCTCAAACAGTTCATGATTGTTAACTATAGGGGAAGGACATTTGCTAAAAGTCAATGCTTGTTTCTGAAAGCAAACCAAACAAAGCTCAGGAAGCTATAGAAAACTATAAATAAGTGCTTCCTTTCTGTACCGTCATCGGTGGAACACTAAAGGCATTCCAGTCCCGGACAGGAACCCAACAAGGATGCCTGCTTTTACCATTACTGTTCAGCCCTGGTCTGGAAATCACAGACAATGCAAAAGATGTTAAACGGAAATAAGATATATAACTTCTGGAAAGAAGGAGACCAAAATACCACATTCTTAGGAGCCCCGAGAGAGTCAGCGGAAGAGCTTTCAGAATGAATGAGAGAATTCAGGAAAGTAGCCAGATGCAAAATTCATATTTTGAATCAATATGTTTTCTTATTTTCCACCAACAGCTAGTTAGAAGATAAAGTAGAATGAAAATTTTTTATTCCCCCCCCCCCCAAAATAAAAGCCAACAACAACAATCAAGACCATAAAAATATCCTCTTGAGAAATGTTCAGGGTCGGTAGGGGGAAAAATGACTAACTTTAGTGAGAAATATAAAAATAACATTTTTAAAAAAGGAAAGAAAAAGCACATCATGTTTTTGAGTAGAAAGTTTGACTCTTACGCAGATCAGGTCTTTCCAANAGCAGAATGCAATGAAAATGCAACATGAGGAGACTTTCGGAACGGAGCTAATGCCGCACTGGGGGGGAGTTTATATCCCTGAATGCCTGTACTAAAAAATAAGAAAGGTCGGGCCGGCCCGTGGCTCACTCGGTAGAGTGCGGTGCTGATAACACCAAGGCCCCGGGTTCGGATCCCACATAGGGATGGCCGGTT